>NC_047104.1:1157500-1248561 GCF_902500255.1 Thalassophryne amazonica
AGCATGTCTGACATAAAAACATATGAATGAAATCCATATAGTTTTTGAAAAAAATAAAAAGGACCGTAACTTTATTGACAGCCCTCGTATACACATATATATACACGCACATACATATACACACATACATATACACACATACATATACACACATACATACATATACATACATATACACACATACATATACACACATACATATACACACATACATATACACACATACATATACACACATACACACATACACACATACACACATACATATACACACACACATATACACACATACATATACACACATATACACACATATATATACATATACACACATATATACATATATATACATACATATATACATATATATACATATACACACATATACACACATATACACACATATACACACATATATACATATACACACATATATACATACACACATATATACATATACACACATATATACATATATACACATATACATACATATATACATACATATATACATATATACATATATACACATATACATATATATACATACACATATACATATATATACATACACATATACACACATACACATATACACACATATATATACACACACATATATATATACACACACATATATATATACACACACATATATATATACACACACATATATATATACACACACATATATATATATATATATATATATATACAACCCCTGGCAAAAATTATGGAATCACCGGCCTCGGAGGATGTTCATTCAGTTGTTTAATTTTGTAGGAAAAAAGCAGATCACAAACATGACACAAAACTAAAGTCATTTCAAATGGCAACTTTCTGGCTTTAAGAAACTATAAGAAATCAAGAAAAAAAAATTGTGGCATTCAGTAACGGTTACTTTTTTAGACTAAGCAGAGGGAAAAAAATATGGACTCACTCAATTCTGAGGAATAAATTATGGAATCACCCTGTAAATGTTCATCCCCAAAACTAACACCTGCATCAAATCAGATCTGCTTGTTAGTCTGCATCTAAAAAGGAGTGATCACACCTTGGAGAGCTGTTGCACCAAGTGGACTGACATGAATCACGGCTCCAACACGAGAGATGTCAATTGAAACAAAGGAGAGGATTATCAAACTCTTAAAAGAGAGTAAATCATCACGCAATGTTGCAAAAGATGTTGGTTGTTCACAGTCAGCTGTGTCTAAACTCTGGACCAAATACAAACAACATGGGAAGGTTGTTAAAGGCAAACATACTGGTAGACCAAGGAAGACATCAAAGCGTCAAGACAGAAAACTTAAAGCAATATGTCTCAAAAATTGAAAATGCACAACAAAACAAATGAGGAACGAATGGGAGGAAACTGGAGTCAACATCTGTGACCGAACTGTAAGAAACTGCCTAAAGGAAATGGGATTTACATACAGAAAAGCTAAACGAAAGCCATCATTAACACCTAAACAGAAAAAAACAAGGTTACAATGGGCTAAGGAAAAGCAATGGCAGTGGACTGCAGTCCAGTCCAGTGGACTTCTCCTCTGGAACCAGCTCCCAATTCGGATCAGGGAGAAAGACACCCTCTCTACTTTTAAGATTAGGCTTAAAACTTTCCTTTTTGCTAAAGCTTATAGTTAGGGCTGGATCAGGTGACCCTGAACCATCCCTTAGTTATGCTGCTATAGACTTAGACTGCTGGGGGGTTCCCATGATGCACTGAGTGTTTCTTTCTCTTTTTGCTCTGTATGCACCACTCTGCATTTAATCATTAGTGATTGATCTCTGCTCCCCTCCACAGCATGTCTTTTTCCTGGTTCTCTCCCTCAGCCCCAACCAGTCCCAGCAGAAGACTGCCCCTCCCTGAGCCTGGTTCTGCTGGAGGTTTCTTCCTGTTAAAAGGGAGTTTTTCCTTCCCACTGTCGCCAAGTGCTTGCTCATAGGGGGTCGTTTTGACCGTTGGGATTTTTCCATAATTATTGTATGGCTTTGCATTACAATATAAAGCGCCTTGGGGCAACTGTTTGTTGTGATTTGGCGCTATATAAATAAAATTGATTTGATTTGATTTGAATTGATTTGACTGTGGATGACTGGATGAAAGTCATATTCAGTGATGAATCTTGAATCTGCATTGGGCAAGGTGATGATGCTGGAACTTTTGTTTGGTGCCGTTCCAATGAGATTTATAAAGATGACTGCCTGAAGAGAACATGTATATTTCCACAGTCATTGATGATATGGGGCTGCATGTCAGGTAAAGGCACTGGGGAGATGGCTGTCATTACATCATCAATAAATGCACAAGTTTACGTAGATATTTTGGACACTTTTCTTATCCCATCAATTGAAAGGATGTTTGGGGATGATGAAATCATTTTTCAAGATGATAATGCGCATCTTGCCATAGAGCAAAAACTGTGAAAACATTCCTTGCAAAAAGACACATAAGGTCAATGTCATGGCCTGCAAATAGTCCGGATCTTAATCCAGTTGAAAATCTTTGGTGGAAGTTGAAGAAACTGGTCCATGACAAGGCTCCAACCTGCAAAGCTGATCTGGCAACAGCAATCAGAGAAAGTTGGAGCCAGATTGATGAAGAGTATTGTTTGTCACTCATTAAGTCCATGCCTCAGAGACTGCAAGCTGTTATAAAAGCCAGAGGTGGTGCAACAAAATACTAGTGATGTGTTGGAGCGTTCTTTTGTTTTTCATGATTCCATCATTTTTTTCCTCAGAATTGAGTGATTCCATATTTTTTTCCCTCTGCTTGGTCTAAAAAAGTAACCGTTACTGACTGCCACAATTTTTTTCCTCATTTCTTATCGTGTTTCTTAAAGCCAGAAAGTTGCCATTTGAAATGACTTTAGTTTTGTGTCATGTCTGTGATCTGCTTTTTTTCTACAAAATTAAATAACAGAGTGGTGCATACAGAGCAAAAAGAGAAAGAAACAGTGCATCATGGGAACCCCGCAGCAGTCTAAGTCTATAGCAGCATAACTAAGGGATGGTTCAGGGTCACCTGATCCAGCCCTAACTATAAGCTTTAGCAAAAAGGAAAGTTTTAAGCCTAATCTTAAAAGTAGAGAGGGTGTCTGTCTCCCTGATCTGAATTGGGAGCTGGTTCCACAGGAGAGGAGCCTGAAAGCTGAAGGCTCTGCCTCCCATTCTACTCTTACAAACCCTAGGAACTACAAGTAAGCCTGCAGTCTGAGAGCGAAGCGCTCTATTGGGGTGATATGGTACTACAAGGTCTCTAAGATAAGATGGGACCTGATTATTCAAAACCTTATAAGTAAGAAGAAGTATTTTAAATTCTATTCTACAGTTAACAGGCAGCCAATGAAGAGAGGCCAATATGGGTGAGATATGCTCTCTCCTTCTAGTCCCCGTTAGTACTCTAGCTGCAGCATTTTGAATTAACTGAAGGCTTTTCAGGGAACTTTTAGGACAACCTGATAATAATGAATTACAATAGTCCAGCCTAGAGGAAATAAATGCATGAATCAGTTTTTCAGCATCACTCAGACAAGACCTTTCTAATTTTAGAGATATTACGCAAATGTAAAAAAGCAGTCCTACATATTTGCTTAATATGCGCATCGAAGGACATATCCTGATCAAAAATGACTCCAAGATTTCTCACAGTATTACTAGAGGTCAGGGTAATGCCATCCAGAGTAAGGATCTGGTTAGACACCATGTTTCAAAGATTTGTGGGGCCAAGTACAATAACTTCAGTTTTATCTGAATTTAAAAGCAGGAAATTAGAGGTCATCCATGTCTTTGTCTGTAAGACATTCATGCAGTTTAACTAATTGGTGTGTGTCCTCTGGCTTCATGGATAGATAAAGCTGGGTATCATCTGCGTAACAATGAAAATTTAAGCAATGCCGTCTAATAATACTGCCTAAGGGAAGCATGTATAAAGTGAATAAAATTGGTCCTAGCACAGAACCTTGTGGAACTCCATAATTAACCTTAGTCTGTGAAGAAGATTCCCCATTTACATGAACAAATTGTAATCTATTAGATAAATATTATTCA
Organism: Thalassophryne amazonica; assembly: GCF_902500255.1. Lineage (NCBI taxonomy): Eukaryota > Metazoa > Chordata > Actinopteri > Batrachoidiformes > Batrachoididae > Thalassophryne > Thalassophryne amazonica. Next base: position 1,161,551 of record NC_047104.1, read on the forward strand.
AACCACTGCATCGCAGTGCCTTTAATACCTATGGCATGCTCTAATCTCTGTAATAAAATTTTATGGTCAACAGTATCAAAAGCTGCACTGAGGTCTAACAGAACAAGCACAGAGATGAGTCCACTGTCTGAGGCCATAAGAAGATCATTTGTAACCTTCACTAATGCTGTTTCTGTACTATGATGAATTCTGAAACCTGACTGAAACTCTTCAAATAGACCAGGGGTAGGCAACCTGTTCCAGAAAGAGCCATGAGGGTGCAGGTTTTCTTTGCAGCCACTGACTCCACCAGGTGATTTCACTGATTAATATCACTTTGAGCAGATGGAATCAGTTAATCAGTGAAATCACCTGGTGGAGTCAGTGGCTGCAAAGAAAACCTGCACCCTCATGGCTCTTTCTGGAACAGGTTGCCTACCCCTGAAATAGACCATTCCTCTGCAGATGATCAGTTAGCTGTTTTACAACTACCCTTTCAAGAATTTGAGAGAAAAGGAAGGTTGGAGATTGGCCTATAATTAGCTAAGATAGCTGGGTCAAGTGATGGCTTTTTAAGTAATGGTTTAATTACTGCCACCTGAAAAGCCTGTGGTACATAGCCAACTAATAAAGATAGATTGATCATATTTAAGATCGAAGCATTAATTAATGGTAGGGCTTCCTTGAGCAGCCTGGTAGGAATGGGGTCTAACAGACATGTTGATGGTTTGGAGGAAGTAACTAATGAAAATAACTCAGACAGAACAATCGGAGAGAAAGAGTCTAACCAAATACCAGCATTACTGAAGGCAGCCGAACATAAAGATGTGTCTTTGGGATGGTTATGAATAATTTTTTCTCTAATAGTTAAAATTTTATTTGCAAAGAAAGTCATGAAGTCATTACTAGTTAAAGTTAAAGGAATACTCGGCTCAACAGAGCTCTGACTCTTTGTCAGCCTGGCTACAGTGCTGAAAAGAAACCTGGGGTTGTTCTTATTTTCTTCAATTAGTGATGAGTAGTAAGATGTCCTAGCTTTACGGAGGGCTTTTTTATAGAGCAACAGACTCTTTTTCCAGGATAAATTAAGATCTTCTAAATTAGTGAGACGCCATTTCCTCTCCAGCTTACGGGTTATCTGCTTTAAGCTGCGAGTTTGTGAGTTATACCACGGAGTCAAGCACTTCTGATTTAAGGCTCTCTTTTTCAGAGGAGCTACAGCATCCAAAGTTGTGCTCAATGAGGATGTAAAGCTATTGACGAGATAATCTATCTCACTCACAGAGTTTAGGTAGCTACTCTGCACTGTGCTGGTATATGGCATTGAAGAACATAACAAAGAAGGAATCATACCCTTAAACCTAGTTACAGCGCTTTCAGAAAGACTTCTACTGTAATGAAACTTATTCCCCACTGCTGGGTAGTTCATTAAAGTAAATGTAAATATTAAGAAATGATCAGACAGAAGGGGGTTTTCAAGGAATACTGTTAAGTCTTCTATTTCCATACCATAAGTCAAAACAAGATCTAAAGTGTGGTTAAAATGGTGGGTGGACTCATTTACATTTTGAGCAAAGCCAATTGAGTCTAATAATAGATTAAATGCAGTGTTGAGGCTGTCATTCTCAGCATCTATGTGGATGTTAAAATCGCCCACTATAATTATCTTATCTGAGCTAAGCACTAAGACAAATGATCTGAAAATTCACAGAGAAACTCACAGTAACGACCAGGTGGACGATAGATAACAACAAATAAAACTGGTTTTTGGGACTTCCAATATGGATGGACAAGACTAAGAGTCAAGCTTTCAAATGAATTAAAGCTCTGTCTGGGTTTTTGATTAATTAATAAGCTGGAGTGGAAGATTGCTGCTAATCCTCCCCCTCGGCCCGTGCTACGAGCATTCTGGCAGTTAGTGTGACTCGGGGGTGTTGACTCATTTAAACTAACATATTCATCCTGCTGTAACCAGGTTTCTGTAAGGCAGAATAAATCAATATGTTGATCCAATTATTATATCATTTACTAACAGGGACTTAGAAGAGAGAGACCTAATGTTTAATAGACCACATTTAACTGTTTTAGTCTGTGGTGCAGTTGAAGGTGCTATATTATTTTTTCTTTTTGAATTTTTATGCTTAAATAGATTTTTACTGGTTGTTGGTGGTCTGGGAGCAGGCACCGTCTCTACGGGGATGGGGTAATGAGGGGATGGCAGGGGGAGAGAAGCTGCAGAGAGGTGATCTGCTGTGGTGCCCCCTAGCAGGAGCAGCTGAAAGAAAAAAAAAGAAGATACCAAGGGGGGCCATTAGTTATGCAACCGACCATCTAGGCTTTTATGTTTGTAATTATTTTATGTTAAGTTGTGAAGATCTGCACAGCAGATCATAGCTTATACTTAGGAAAAATAAAATCCACCAAGCAAGATTTTCCCAGAGAGTTGGTGGGTGATGTCAAAGCTCTGCTACACTCAGTGGACTAAATTCATGAAGCAACTGTTAAGTCTCCTTTTTCTGGAAGTGTTTTCATACACATAAACACATTTCCTTGGGTTCTGAGAAACAACGGTGGCATTTTTTTTTATATATAAACATGTTTGTTTTTACACTCGAAAGACTAAACAAACATAAAAATAAGATTTCTAGGCAGATGTATCAATGACAACAACAATCACTAGCTACAGCCTTATTTTATAAACAGTCACTCTGACCCAGTGGAAAAAGACTAATCCTGAGGATCCAGAGGTCGCACTAACAGATTTTATACTTACGCAGCTGCCAAGAGATCCTGGTGGAGCTGGCAGCAGCCATGCTGACCACAGTACTTCTGATGAGGCCAAAAGTCAGCCTTACTGTGTTTCCTATCAAAGGACACAAAAACACCATGTCAGAACACTGCTGCAAAAAACAAACAAACACACTCAGAAGGATTATAAAATAGGAAAAAATATCAAATTAAATCTAGCCTCAGGTTTCCCATGTGTCTTCTGGCAAACTGCTGCTGAAATTTTGTATATTATTTTTAATAAAATCATCCTCTTATCTGTACCATTTCATCATAAAGTTGTAGAACTGGTGATACAACTGACAAAACTTGCACAACACATCATTTCTCCAACAACAACCACAGAAGGGTGCATGGTGGCATCCCTCACTAGTGTCTTTATTGCACGGTCACTCCATTCTTTACAGCCCTCCACACATCGTATGACTGAAGCCGACTACTGCACAAAGGAGGAACTGCATGCCATTCGTGAAAAATCGGAGCCACCTCCAACGCTTCACGCACACCAGCGGCGAAAGATAGTAATAATAGTAATAAATAGTAACTAATAATAGTAATAATTAATATTACTTGATTAATCATTAAATGATTGATTAGTAATTAAAATAAATAAACACTTGAAATATATCAGTCTGTGGAATGAATGTCTACATTAGCTAAACTGCAGGATTGTCTTACAGACATAAAGACTTGGATGACCTCTAATTTCCTGCTTTTAAACTCAGATAAAACTGAAGTTATTGTACTTGGCCCCACAAATCTTAGAAACATGGTGTCTAACCAGATCCTTACTCTGGATGGCATTACCCTGACCTCTAGTAATACTGTGAGAAATCTTGGAGTCATTTTTGATCAGGATATGTCATTCAAAGCGCATATTAAACAAATATGTAGGACTGCTTTTTTGCATTTACGCAATATCTCTAAAATCAGAAAGGTCTTGTCTCAGAGTGATGCTGAAAAACTAATTCATGCATTTATTTCCTCTAGGCTGGACTATTGTAATTCATTATTATCAGGTTGTCCTAAAAGTTCCCTAAAAAGCCTTCAGTTAATTCAAAATGCTGCAGCTAGAGTACTGACGGGGACTAGAAGGAGAGAGCATATCTCACCCATATTGGCCTCTCTTCATTGGCTTCCTGTTAATTCTAGAATATAATTTAAAATTCTTCTTCTTACTTATAAGGTTTTGAATAATCAGGTCCCATCTTATCTTAGGGACCTCGTAGTACCATATCACCCCAATAGAGGGCTTCGCTCTCAGACTGCAGGCTTACTTGTAGTTCCTAGGGTTTGTAAGAGTAGAATGGAAGGCAGAGCCTTCAGCTTTCAGGCTCCTCTCCTGTGGAACCAGCTCCCAATTCAGATCAGGGAGACAGACACCCTCTCTACTTTTAAGATTAGGCTTAAAACTTTCCTTTTTGCTAAAGCTTATAGTTAGGGCTGGATCAGGTGACCCTGAACCATCCCTTAGTTATGCTGCTATAGACTTAGACTGCTGGGGGGTTCCCATGATGCACTGAGTGTTTCTTTCTCTTTTTGCTCTGTATGCACCACTCTGCATTTAATCATTAGTGATTGATCTCTGCTCCCCTCCACAGCATGTCTTTTTCCTGGTTCTCTCCCTCAGCCCCAACCAGTCCCAGCAGAAGACTGCCCCTCCCTGAGCCTGGTTCTGCTGGAGGTTTCTTCCTGTTAAAAGGGAGTTTTTCCTTCCTGCTGTAGCCAAGTGCTTGCTCACAGGGGGTCGTTTTGACCGTTGGGGTTTTACATAATTATTGTATGGCCTTGCCTTACAATGTAGAGCGCCTTGGGACAACTGTTTGTTGTGATTTGGCGCTATATAAAAAAAATTGATTGATTGATTGATTATACAAGTTTCACTTTTTGAATGAATGACTGAAATAAATCCACTTTTTCATGATATTCTAATTATATGACCAGCACCTGTATGTATGTTCTGGGCTGCATCTCATTCTGTTAACCTGATATTTCTTTTTCAAATTCTCCCATTTTTTGCATCCAGCCCTATTTCCTTTAGAAATGTCCTTGACAAAAATAATAACAACAGTCTATTATGACATCAGGTTATGTGTTACACATATACGTGTGTGTGTAGTTTCCTTTTTACTCCCATTGGTCTTTAGCTGACTACTTAGAACACAGAAACTTCTCCTCATTTTCTGCCTCATTTTCTTATTAGGAGTCGAGTGTGTTCAGGGCTCCCTGTTTGTTTACTAAATACACACACATTACAGACCTTGAAATCCAACAGCAGGGGGCGCTATTATCCAAAGATTTATGAACATACAAATTAACGTGCTTATCCTTTATCATGATTTTCTCCATTGTGAGATATAAAAGTGTCTTATCGTAGCGTTCGTGTGTATGTGCATTATAACGCCTCAGCGCACGAGCGAAGTTACGATATTCTTCAGAATGACAATTTACGCAACATGCATCCAGCCTGTAAAGTTTTTTGGCAAGTTATAACTTTCTAAACAGCGTCATTTGTAATGAAAGCTGTTTCATTTGTGCAGTTCTTTTGGCACCATGTTTGTTTCTGTGGAGATAGCGGTAAGCTTCTCCTACCCCTCCAAATGGAGTGTGCATCCAGATTCACTCCAAACGGGGGGGGGGGGATTGAAGCCCTCCGCCTTCCCCTCCACGTCGCACCAAAAAGAGAATTGAGACACCCCTCTGTCTCTCATGTCCTCACAAAACAGAGGGGAAGGGGTAAGGGTAAAGGCCGAGGGGTAGAACTGAGATTCACTACCCGTTCAGTCACTGTCTGCAGATGTTGGCCAAATTCCAGGTGTCACACACGAACGTCCAATACCACTCGCGACAGACTTCACACAGTCAGGATGAAAACTGTGAGCACGTGACCACTTTCATGCTGACTGTGAAATTTGTCTAAGTGTCCCCACAAAGGTGGTGTTGTCAAGCAACACGTGTATTGCGTGTGTTGGGCACCCCCCACAACACGTGCCGTGCGTGTGTTTCGTGCACCCCCTCACTCGCTCCCCAACACACTTACATGAAATGCCGATATGTATTTACAGATGGGGAATGGCCAGCCACATCTGAGCGCACACAGCATAAAAAGCCGCCTCCCAGCTGATCACTGACCAGATACTCACTGACAGCTGGAAATGTCAGCACACGACGTGTCACATTAAAAACACAGAGACCACAGCCAGGACAAGTATAGAAATAATTACTACAAAAACTACATACACAATTACAACCCTAAACCTAACCCTAATCCAATGGTGCATGTCACCTAGGGGTGTCAAGGGGCATGCTACTGTGGAAGTACTGAAATTACACTTTTTCATAAATTGCTTCTCTCCTGTGTGGGTGGTAAAATTCAAATTTCAATGGTTTTAGATGCATTGAAAGCAAGAATAATAGACAAAAAAAAATACACTTATGTCATAATATTAAAGTTCTTTTTTGTATTTTTCTGTCTATGTTAAGAATATAAATAACATTGAAAAGTTTAAAAACACAATATTTGATGGACATAACATTTGCTCTCTTCTTTAAAAATGACACACTGGACCTTTAGTCCAGTCACAGTCCAGGCAGAATTTTTCTGTCATGTTGACAGCTTAGCTTTTTTTTTTCAACATTTTTGAGTGGAACTGCATACTTATTTTAAAAAAACAATATAACCCCAAATTGTCTTGTTTGAACAAGAGCTAAATCTGTACTGATTTGATTGTCAAATCAGAATCAAATTTACTGCCAAGTAAGTTCTCACATACAAGTAATTTGATCTGGTGTCATTAGTGCATAAACAACAATAATAAAAAGAAAATGAAAAAAATAATTCTGGAAGAAGTAAAGGAGTAAATTTGCTCTTTTAATGATGAAATCATGGATGAAAAACTTTCTGAATCAGTTTTTCACACTTTACTGTGCTCTCTGAGCTGCAGCCTGCCCGCGGGGGAGGGGAGAGTGGGCAGTTCAGCACAAACAGCCTGCCTGGATTTTAGAAAACTCCTGATGCCTCGGTCCCACCGAATAATGAAGGCTGAAGAAGGAGCCACGCATGGGTGTGGGGTGATTATTCGAAGAATGACCCACGTTTTGATCTATCACGTATCCACTATGAAGGTGCCACTATGTGCCTCTCTGTACCCCGCATGTGCCGCATAGCATCCTCTAGTGAGCCACGACCGACCTGTCATTACAGCCTCGAATGGCTCGCATCAGCCACACTAAGCCACATAGTGCCATGATAGTGCTATGATAACGCCATGTTGGCGGACATTTAGGCATGAGTTTGGTCCAAACTTCCAGCCCTCCCACACCTGGTCCCTTCAAAGTCTGGGTTTTCAATTCACAGATTCACAGCAGCATTCAAAGATGTCCCTTCTTTTTTTTTTTTTTTTTTTTTTTTAAACACAGTCCAAAAATAGACACTCCAGCACAGTTCCGCAGTTGTGCGCTGTGCGCCAGGCTGCTGTCCACCTGTAATGCACCAGACCAGCTAGACCCGAAGCATGGGTTCCCGGAGAGCCCCCTCTGTGCTCCTCGCTGGCTCCGCGGCTCTCTGGCTTTTATTCTGAGGCTTTAAACACACAAAACTTTATGTTTGTCGTTTATTTCTACAAAAGCGCTCTTTTGCGCGCGCGCTGCTGTTGTCTTTTCATGGACAGCCGCCTCTGTGCTCTTTCTAAGTGGCTTCCTTTCCATCCCTGGCTTGCTGGCTTTATTTTTTCCCTGGCTTTAAACATAGTCATTTTTACAATGTGACTCCACTTTTGACTTTGTGTTCGTCCGTTTATTTCTGCAAAAGCGCTCTTTCGCGCGCGGTGCCATTCTGCATACAGAATGAGGTGGCCATTTTATTATATACACCTGTGGATCATTTTATTTATATATATATATATATATATATATATATATATATGTATATATATATTTTTTTATTTTATTTCTTCCGCAGCTTACAAGTCACCATGATACAACTTTTAACTTTGTGTTACGTCTTCAAAATCGGTCTTTTGCGCGCTCTCCACCTGTGTTGCTGCACAGCTTCTGCTCTTAGCTGCTCCACTGGAGTTATTATCTTCCATGGCTTTAACATCCACGTTCACGCAGTCACCCAAATTTTAACTTTGTGTTCGTCCAATATTGACTGAAATATCACTCTTTTGTGAGCTGGCGTTCTGCCTAAATGCTCGTTTGAAGCATGATGATGAGTCACTGCCTCAGTGCGCACACACAGAACGGAGCTCATGTGATCCATTAATTCCAGAAGTGATTAGAGGTGTTTTCAGCATCCAAGGTTTGACAGAAAATGATTAATCCGCTACAAAATAATTATTTTATATAGAGTCCAGTGCACAGAGCAGGTGGAATTGTGTGCGCAAGAGAGCCGCTCCAAAAATAGCGTCAGTGCGCACACACAGCGGAGGTCATATGCTCCATTAACAAGATATTAAATCAACATACTTTTACATACAACAGACATCAACATACAGACATACTTTTACAGCTAGGAACTGTTTTATCAAGCTATAAAAAAAACATTAAAAATAATTACCTTAAGCTGTTCAAAATACATCCCACATGGAGCAGGAAAGAGAGGGAAAAAAGTGTCCAGATGAAACAGTCCTCTGTGATGCCAGAAGTGATTAGAAGTGTTTTCAACATCCAAGGTTTGGCAGAAAATGATTAATCCACTACAAAATAATTATTTTATAGAGTCCAGCGCACAGAGCAGGTGCAATTGTGTGCGCAAGAGGAGAGCTGTTCCAAAAATAGCCTCTCAGGTCCTGCGAAGGTGCCAAGCGCACGGATAATGGACTTTTTGCACCACGCAAATGCCTCTAAGCCGTCGCAGTAAGTCGAACACAAACTGCGCCATGCTGTTGTTGCTAAATTTTGAACATCTTGAAATTAGCGCCATGCTCAGAGAGGAGCCTTGTTAACTGAAGATAATGCCTCTAAGAGCCACTCTGAGCCACTATACTGCCACGATAGCTCACAAAACAAAACAGGGTGCGTGGCTCCTTCTTCATCCTTTATTATTCGGTGGGACCGCGGCTTGAGAGCAGAGCAGAGTGTGACGGCACTGTCAGAACACTGACGGCGCAGCGCCGTTGTTCCATTGTCTGGGGAGAACCCTGTGATATCATGTTTTCCGATTGTCTGCTGCATGGAGAGTGGCGGGAAAAACCAAAGATGCTTTCTTGCGAGGTGTGACAAGACGTGATGTAAATAAGAAAACAAAAAGGCGGCGGTCAGGTATTTTGGTTCCGAGTAATGAAAATAAAGAATTTGAACGTTTTAAACCCAAAAAAAAAATGCCACTTGTCCAGCCGGACAACGATTTAGAGCTATTGCTTGTCCGATCACATTTTACACTTGTCCCAGTCAATCGGACAAGCATTAATGTCGATGGTAGCTTCAGATATCTGTCCCTGAAAGAGATGATGACTGGAGTGCAGTCTGAAGCAGAAACGAGGTGTTAATCTGTGAACCGCATCATCGGGGAGGATTTTTAGAGGGGCCGTTCAGTCTGTGACACCAGTATTAAGTCCTGGATGGAGGACAGGCTGGCTGCAAAAAGAGGGATTTTTAAAAAAAATCATGCAGGGAGCCTGTCCACCAACATAAAAAAAAAAAACCTTAAAAATGGTTAATAAAACAAAACAGAAAGACACATCCCATTGCCATTTCAGCAAAATGACAAGACTTTGGTGCAGTGACATTGTGCCATTGCTTAGGGAAAGTCCTGGACTCTTGATGTTTAAAAGCACAAAAGTACTTTTTATCAGATTACTCGATTCATTGCCAGAATAATCGATAGAATACTCGATTACTAAAATAATCGATAGCTGCAGCCCTAAAAGCCACCTCTCTGAAATCTTATGAGATTTAAGCCTGGTTCATACGACAGGATTTTAAAATGGTCTTTCGGTTTCCAAAACCTGAGAGACCACACACGTGAAGATAAAAAAAATCATAGCTCTAACAGGTTTGGAGGTACAGTGTGTAGTGTTCAGCCACACGGTGAGGACAACACCACCACACACCAACAGATTTCACACACGGACATTCACAGCTCAGACAGGAAATCTCGCAAAATCTCTCGAGATTAAACGTGACTTCAGAGTAAACAAACGGAGGTACTTTGTGGACTATTTAAAACAGAGGGAAAAAAGCGATACAAAAAGAAAAAGAAAAGGTGTTCTTTAAAGGAGTGGAGACAGCGCGACCACCGGACTTTCTGGTAAGTCAGAACAGCTGTTTTGATTTTATTTTCCACTCCGTGCGTCAGTCACCTCGCTTTCTGATTGGCTGAACGTCACATTCAGCAGGCTGCATACTTGTTTTGGTCGGAGGACAAAACACACACAGCAATAGTGGGCCAAGAAAATCCAACATGTTGAATATCCCCAATTTGCAATCGGAGCGCTCCTGACATCCTTCCGAGCAGATCAGAGTCCTCTTAACACACCACACACGGCAGGAATATCTGATAAGATTATCTTTAGCGTCATCACGATTGTCGCAGCGTCCTTAAGATTGTCGGAAGGGGAAGATCGGGTCCGATATTGGCCTAATTATCCTGCCGTGTGAACCAGGCCTTAGAGGGATTTGAAACCTCAATAGGGTGAATTGATTGCCGGTGTAGCGGTCTGATCAGTCTCCCCCGTCTGGTCTGTCCCCCCTGCCTTCACTGCACATGTGTCATTTCAGAGCGTCAGCAGTCATTCACTGATTAACACCTCGTTTCTGCTTAACACTGCACTCCAATCATCATATTTCTCAGCAGCAGATCTCTGAAGCTTTTGTACAACATTCATTTCCACATAAATTCAGCATTATTTCATCATGAAAGATTGATCAGGCCATGACACCAGCGCATATTCTGATTCTTTACACCCAAGCCGATCAAAGGGAATAATGTGAATATTACCATCAGATGACAAAGTAAAACCTCTTAAATCATTCTAAAGTCAGTTTATGCAGAAATGAGGCAATAATCAGTTCATCGCTGCTGACACTCTGAAATGACACATGCGCAGTGAAGACAGGGGTAATCAGCCCGCAACACCAGACCGAGATCCGGATATGCTGGTTTTAAGTGGTTTTAATCAATCAATCAATCAATTTTTTTTAATATAGTGCCAAATCACAACAAACAGTTGCCCCAAGGCGCTTTATATTGTAAGGCAAGGCCATACAATAATTATGTAAAACCCCAACAGTCAAAACGACCCCCTGTGAGCAAGCACTTGGCTACAGCAGGAAGGAAAAACTCCCTTTTAACAGGAAGAAACCTCCAGCAGAACCAGGCTCAGGGAGGGGCAGTCTTCTGCTGGGACTGGTTGGGGCTGAGGGAGAGAACCAGGAAAAAGACATGCTGTGGAGGGGAGCAGAGATCGATCACTAGTGATCGATCTCTTTTAAAGTGGGGGCTTCTTAAGCTGGAACTACAGGAGGAATGTTTTTGGCTAACTTTGCCCTTTCCAGTTAGTCTCGATTCCTCCCGTCAGTGTGTAGCTGACTAAAAACTTACACGGTAGGAGTCGACTTTTCTACTACATTTTAACACAGTCCCATCACCTGAAGCCTGAATATTTAAGAGGCTTGTGGATCCAGAGTCCAGTTATCAGAATGATGAACTCTGACAGATGTTTTTGCCAAAGCTTCTGCCTTGTCATTCCTCCTGGATGGACTGCTAGCCCCGATGACGCTCTTCTATTCACTACAAGGTTGTAATTGTTTCATCTATTTCTGTTTAACACTTTTTTTTAGTTTTTAAGTGCATCTACTGTGACTTTTATTTAACCAATTCTCTCCTGTGTGAATCTTAGGAGTGGTTAGTGTTTCCTTTAGTGGTTAGCTTGCATTAGCTCTGCAACACGCTTGAATTTTCTGGTGTACAAAGTACATTAATCTTGCGTGATGCTAGCAGATAGGGTTGCTCTTTTAGAGCGCTGTGTTCGTAAGCTAGAGCACAATCCCGCAAAACTTCAGAGAGTTCGCTGCTCTGCAATATGTCAATAACATTGAGAAGGTCTGATAACAATGCAATTTAACCGCTGCACACGGACAACAGCATTAACGTCGCAACATAAAACTCTTTGTATATTGTGCTTAAAACTCTTGTGAATACTCGTATATTGTCTGGGTTTTTAGACGTTACTATATTTTTATGTAAACATGCGAGTAGGGCTGAAACGATTCATCAAGTAATTTGACTAATTCGATCACAAAAAATGTTCGCGGCAAATTCTTTGTCTCGAGGCTTCGTTTAAAGCTGTAGTACATCCGCCAGGCCTGTGTGTGGCGCTGTAACGCTCCCACAAAAAACACAGAAGATGACCATAGCGCTAATCAATGTAGCAGGCGATGCTACAAGTTTGCAAAGCCACATGCTGAGTAAAATAAAGCCTTTTAAGAGAAAGGGTCCGCGCGGATCGTCTGAAACGGACTTACTGCGCATTTAAAGTGAAGCAGTGTGTTTGTATATATATTTTTTAAAAAAACACGTTTTGCTCCACGAGCTGTTCTCCACCTCCGCAGATGAAGCAAAAGGATGCACACTTTAAATGAGTCATGTTTAATGATTAAAAAGCGCTTTAATTCAGATTTGGTAAGAGTTTTTATCAACAGGCAGCTTTTGTGGAAACGCTGCAATCCACAGCCGTTTGTCAAAGGCTCTGTTATTCGCCAAGTATCCACAGAAAACAAAGAATTTGACTTTGGTTTGAGCTGCACTCTGTACAGCATGTATAAATATACACCAAACACTGAATAAATCACAGTAATAAAAAGTGTAAGTGAAATATGCAATAAGAAGGAAAAAAGAATGCAGACTGAAGATTTCACAGACTGCCTGGGTTTATGGTTTGGCAAAGCTCTAAAACTCTTAATATGAAAAAATAAATAATTACCCGGCAAAACAGAGAGAGGGAACACCCTAAACTTAAAATCTGCATGATGGCACAGAAACATTGTGCCACTGCTTTAGGGAGAGCCCTGCCACTACTGATATTGTTTAAAAACACAAAGGTACTTTTTATCAAATTACTCGATTAATCGATAAAATAATTGATAGAATATTTGATATTAATATGCGATAGCTGCAGCCCTACATGCGAGAAGCTCGGGTTGTTTCTCCGTTATTTTCAGTGGGAATCGCTGTGAGCCGCGATCGCTTCCTGTTCGTGTCATTTTGGTGGAAAGTGCAGTTTGCTCTTTAACGCCGTGCCGCAGTTTGTTCCAGAGTAATATAAAATTCAGTTTGCATATGTAAAGTTCCACGCAGGTTAAATGTAGCAGACACGGAATGTTTGGAATATTTGTTTTAGCAATTTTTCAGGGTCTCGTGCATGCACTCTCTTATAAAGTTTATGAAAGGCATAAAAAGCTACATTCTGGTTGTCTAATGTTCATTTGCAATCGTCATCATGTGGTTTCTCCATGTTGTTTAGACTGCAGTGACTCTCTGGCACGCAAGGGATTATGGGATATCTCAATAAGGTGAATAAAAGTCTGCTATTCTGGCGTCTCCTAGACTCAGAACCCCCTGTATTCACTGTGCATGCATCATGACGGAGCGCTCGCCGTGATTAACAGATTATCACTTCGTTTCTGCTTAAATGTGACTTTAGAATGATTTAAGAGGTTTGACGTTGTCATGTGATGGTTAATAACCACATTGTTCCGTTTGACTGCTTTGGGTGTAGAGATTCAGACAGATGTCCTGCTGTCACACTGTGATCGCTCCCCATCTCTTATGTGGAAATGACTGTTGTAGAAAAGCTTCAGATATCTGGCGCTGAGATAATGACTGGAGGCAGTTTTTGAAGCAGAAACGAGGCGATAATCTGTGAACCACTGCTGACGCTCCGAGATGACGCACGCGCAGTACAAACTGTGATAAGTTATTTCGCTAATTTTTAAGAAGGCTATAACTCGTCATTTTTTTAGCTCTGGCTATGCTAACAGCTGACGTAACCCTAAAGTCAGTTAGCAGATGCTGCTGTTAGCAGAGTTAGCTCATTTACATATAGTCTTAAAAACAAACACGGTCAAATCACCTTCGTCTGTATCGACGGTGAACCCACACAGAGAGCTCCGGTAACCTGGTAACACTCACTTTACATCCGTCCTTTTGCAGCTTGGCAACTGAACACACTCTTCTTCTACTTCTTCGGGTTTATTGGCGGATCACAAACAACGTCACAGGCAGCCGAGCGCCGCTCTCATTGGACCGACATCTCTGCTACCCCCCCCCCCCCCCACGAGCGCCACTAGCTTAGCTTATGACAAGCTAAAAGTGGACGCTCTCGTTATGGCCGAACAACTTCCACACTGTGGACGGATCGATCCTAATATCGATAATGTCGAAACCAATGCCGGCATTGATATTGAACGATCCTCGTGTAAAAAGATCGATACTCAAGCTTTTTTTTCTCTCCTCCACACACACTCATCAAAGTCTACACTGTCAGAGCAGCGCTCTTTCTTTCTTTATTTAATTTTCACTTATTGTTTTTATTTTGTTTAAAGCCAGAAGTGCACTGAAGGGAGGAAATTCCTTATTCTTTGTATTATTGTATTGTTCAACTTGGAAAAAAAAACAACTTTGAAACTGTTTACAGTATTTGTTGTGGTGTGTTAGTTTTTCTCTGTTGTGGTTTGTCAGCTCTCTAACCTCAGAAGATTGTTTTAATTTGCTTTAAGTTCTAATTTTTTACACTCTTTATTTCAATCAATCAATCAACTTTTTTCTTATATAGCGCCAAATCACAACAAACAGTTGCCCCAAGGCGCTCCATATTGTAAGGCAAGGCCATACAATAATTATGAAAAACCCCAACGGTCAAAACGACCCCCTATGAGCAAGCACTTGGCAACAGTGCTTTTTTTTTTTTTTTTACTGTGCTCCAACGCCTAAGGAAGACCTCTAACGGTCGAAACATCGCGACGGAGCACTTTTATCAGCTAACTTTCATCAGCGTTGGCAAGCTAACTAGCTTGCTAACGCTTTCGTTTTTATTTATTTATTTATTTTTTTTTTTTCCTCTTTTAGCACTGTTGTTGTGCGTTATCTGTGCTGCTCCACAGCGTGTTTAGTTGATTTTTATTTTATTTTAGCACCGTTGTCGTGCGTTCGCTGTTGTCATGCGTTGCCTGTGCTGCTTCATGGCCTGTTTGGTGCCTTGATTGGGGCACTCCTTCTGCTGAATCACCTTTAAATTATTTACACATTATTCACTTTGTGTGTTTTTAGGAATCCGCTAGGTTGCGTAGCTACTAGCTCTTAGCCGATTTAGCATGGCGGCTTCTCCTGTCTCTCCCGTACTTTTCTGCTCTGGGTGTGAAATGTTTAGTTATTCCTCGGCCTCCTTTAGCAGTAACGGTACTTGTAATAAGTGTAGCTTATTCGTAGCTTTGGAGGCCAGGCTGGACGAATTGGAGACTCGGCTCCGCACCGTGGAAAATTCTACAGCTAGCCAGGCCCCTGTAGTCGGTGCGGACCAAGGTAGCTTAGCCGCCGCTAGTTCCCCCCTGGCAGATCCCGGGCAGTCGGGAAAGCAGGCTGACTGGGTGACTGTGAGGAGGAAGCGTAGCCCTAAACAGAAGCCCCGTGTACACCGTCAACCCGTTCACATCTCTAACCGTTTTTCCCCACTTGACGATACACTCGCCGAGGATCAAACTCTGGTTATTGGCGACTCTGTTCTGAGAAATGTGAAGTTAGCGACACCAGCAACCATTGTCAATTGTCTTCCGGGGGCCAGAGCAGGCGACATCGAAGGACATTTGAAATTGCTGGCTAAGGTTAAGCGTAAATTTGGTAAGATTGTAATTCACGTCGGCAGTAATGACACTCAGTTACACCAATCGGAGGTCACTAAAATTAACATTAAATCGGTGTGTAACTTTGCAAAAACAATGTCGGACTCTGTAGTTTTCTCTGGGCCCCTCCCCAATCAGACCGGGAGTGACATGTTTAGCCGCATGTTCTCCTTGAATTGCTGGCTGTCTGAGTGATGTCCAAAAAATGAGGTGGGCTTCATTGATAATTGGCAAAGCTTCTGGGGAAAACCTGGTCTTGTTAGGAGAGACGGCATCCATCCCACTTTAGATGGAGCAGCTCTCATTTCTAGAAATCTGGCCAATTTTCTTGGATCCTCCAAACTGTGACTGTCCAGCGTTGGGACCAGGAGGCAGAGCTGTGGTCTTATACACCTCTCTGCAGCTTCTCTCCCCCTGCCATCCCCTCATTACCCCATCCCCGTAGAGACGGTGCCTGCTCCCAGACTACCAATAACCAGCAAAAATCTATTTAAGCATAAAAATTCAAAAAGAAAAAATAATATAGCACCTTCAATTGCACCACAGACTAAAACAGTTAAATGTGGTCTATTAAACATTAGGTCTCTCTCTTCTAAGTCCCTGTTGGTAAATGATATAATAATTGATCAACGTATTGATTTATTCTGCCTTACAGAAACCTGGTTACAGCAGGATGAATATGTTAGTTTAAATGAGTCAACACCCCCGAGTCACACTAACTGTCAGAATGCTCGTAGCACGGGCCGAGGCGGAGGATTAGCAGCAATCTTCCATTCCAGCTTATTAATTAATCAAAAACCTAGACAGAGCTTTAATTCATTTGAAAGCTTGTCTCTTAGTCTTGTCCATCCAAATTGGAAGTCCCAAAAACCAGTTTTATTTGTTATTATCTATCGTCCACCTGGTCGTTACTGTGAGTTTCTCTGGGAATTTTCTGACCTTTTGTCTGACTTAGTGCTTAGCTCAGATAAGATAATTATAGTGGGCGATTTTAACATCCACACAGATGCTGAGAATGACAGCCTCAACACTGCATTTAATCTATTATTAGACTCTATCGGCTTTGCTCAAAAAGTAAATGAGTCCACCCACCACTTTAATCATATCTTAGATCTTGTTCTGACTTATGGTATGGAAATAGAAGACTTAACAGTATTCCCTGAAAACTCCCTTCTGTCTGATCATTTTTTAATAACATTTACATTTACTCTGATGGACTACCCAGCAGTAGGGAATAAGTTTCATTACACTAGAAGTCTTTCAGAAAGCGCTGTAACTAGGTTTAAGGATATGATTCCTTCGTTACGTTCTCTAATGTCATATACCAACACAGAGCAGAGTAGCTACCTAATCTCTGTAAGGGAGTTAGAGTATCTCGTCAATAGTTTTACATCCTCTTTGAAGACAACTTTGGATGCTGTAGCTCCTCTGAAAAAGAGAGCTTTAAATCAGAAGTGTCTGACTCCGTGGTATAACTCACAAACTCGTAGCTTAAAGCAGATAACCCGTAAGTTGGAGAGGAAATGGCGTCTCACTAATTTAGAAGATCTTCACTTAGCCTGGAAAAAGAGTTTGTTGCTCTATAAAAAAGCCCTCTGTAAAGCTAGGACATCTTTCTACTCATCACTAATTGAAGAAAATAAGAATAACCTCAGGTTTCTTTTCAGCACGGTAGCCAGGCTGACAAAGAGTCAGAGTTCTATTGAGCTGAGTATTCCTTTAACTTTAACTAGTAATGACTTCATGACTTTCTTTGCTAACAAAATTTTGACTATTAGAGAAAAAATTACTCATAACCATCCCAAAGATGTATCGTTATCTTTGGCTGTTTTCAGTGATGCCGGTATTTGGTTAGACTCTTTCTCTCCGGTTGTTCTGTCTGAGTTATTTTCATTGGTTGCTTCGTCCAAACCATCGGCATGTTTATTGGACCCCATTCCTGCCAGGCTGCTGAAGGAAGTCCTACCATTATTTAATGCTTCAATCTTAAATATGATCAATCTATCTTTGTTAGTTGGCTATGTACCACAGGCCTTTAAGGTGGCAGTAATTAAACCATTACTTAAAAAGCCATCACTTGACCCAGCTATCTTAGCTAATTATAGGCCAATTTCAGATAAAACTGAAGTTATTGTACTTGGCCCCACAAATCTTAGAAGCATGGTGTCTAACCAGATCGTTACTCTGGATGGCATTTCCCTGATCTCTAGTAATACTGTGAGAAATCTTGGAGTCATTTTTGATCAGGATATGTCATTCAAAGCGCATATTAAACAAATATGTAGGACTGCCTTTTTGCATTTACGCAATATCTCTAGAATCAGAAAGGTCTTGTCTCAGAGTGATGCTGAAAAACTAATTCATGCATTTATTTCCTCTAGGCTGGACTATTGTAATTCATTATTATCAGGTTGTCCTAAAAGTTCCCTAAAAAGCCTTCAGTTGGTTCAGAATGCTGCAGCTAGAGTACTGACGGGGACTAGAAGGAGAGAGCATATCTCACCCGTGTTGGCCTCTCTTCATTGGCTTCCTGTTAATTCTAGAATTTAAAATTCTTCTTCTTACTTATAAGGTTTTGAATAATCAGGTCCCATCTTATCTTAGGGACCTCGTAGTACCATATCACCCCATTAGAGCGCTTCGCTCTCAGACTGCGGGCTTACTTGTAGTTCCTAGGGTTTGTAAGAGTAGAATGGGAGGCAGAGCCTTCAGCTTTCAGGCTCCTCTCCTGTGGAACCAGCTCCCAATTCAGATCAGGGAGACAGACACCCTCTCTACTTTTAAGATTAGGCTTAAAACTTTCCTTTTTGCTAAAGCTTATAGTTAGGGCTGGATCAGGTGACCCTAAACCATCCCTTGGTTATGCTGCTTTAGACGTAGATTGTGGGGGGGTTCCCATGATGCACTGTTTCTTTCTCTTTTTGCTCCGTATGCATCACTCTGCATTTAATCATTAGTGATCGATCTCTGCCCCCCTCCACAGCATGTCTTTTTCCTGGTTTTTTCCCTCAGCCCCAACCAGTCTCAGCAGAAGACTGCCCCTCCCTGAGCCTGGTTCTGCTGGAGGTTTCTTCCTGTTAAAAGGGAGTTTTTCCTTCCCACTGTTGCCAAGTGCTTGCTCATAGGGGGTCGTTTTGACCGTTGGGGTTTTTCATAATTATTGTATGGCCTTGCCTTACAATATGGAGCGCCTTGGGGCAACTGTTTGTTGTGATTTGGCGCTATATAAGAAAAAAGTTGATTGATTGATTGAACAGTGGGAAGATTGAACAGTCTGAGAACGAAGCGCTCTAATGGGGTGATATGGTACTACGAGGTCCCTAAGATAAGATGGGACCTGATTATTCAAAACCTTATTAGTAAGAAGAAGAATTTTAAATTCTATTCTAGAATTAACAGGAAGCCAATGAAGAGAGGCCAACACGGGTGAGATATGCTCTCTCCTGCTAGTCCTCGTCAGTACTCTAGCTGCAGCATTCTGAACCAACTAAAGTTTTTTTAGGGAACTTTTAGGACAACCTGATAATAATGAATTACAATAGTCCAGCCTAGAGGAAATAAATGCATGAATTAGTTTTTCAGCATCACTCTGAGACAAGACCTTTCTGATTTTAGAGATATTGCGTAAATGCAAAAAGGCAGTCCTACATATTTGTTTAATATGCGCTTTGAATGACATATCCTGATCAAAAATGACTCCAAGATTTCTCACAGTATTACTAGAGATCAGGGAAATGCCATCCAGAGTAACGATCTGGTTAGACACCATGCTTCTAAGATTTGTGGGGCCAAGTACAATAACTTCAGTTTTATCTGAGTTTAAAAGCAGGAAATTAGAGGTCATCCATGTCTTTATGTCTGAAAGACATTCCTGCAGTTTAGCTAATTGGTGTGTGTCCTCTGGCTTCATGGATAGATAAAGCTGGGTATCATCTGTGTAACAATGAAAATTTAAGCAATACCGTCTAATAATACTGCCTAAGGGAAGCATGTATAAAGTGAATAAAATTGGTCCTAGCACAGAACCTTATGGAACTCCATAATTAACTTTAGTCTGTGAAGAAGATTCCCCATTTACATGAACAAACTGTAATCTATTAGACAAATATGATTCAAACCACTGCAGCGCAGTGCCTTTAATACCTATGACATGCTCTAATCTCTGTAATAAAATTTTATGGTCAACAGTATCAAAAGCAGCACTGAGGTCCAACAGAACAAGCACAGAGATAAGTCCACTGTCTGAGGCCATAAGAAGATCATTTGTAACCTTCACTAATGCTGTTTCTGTACTATGATGAATTCTAAAACCTGACTGAAACTCTTCAAATAGACCATTCCTCTGCAGATGATCAGTTAGCTGTTTTACAACTACCCTCTCAAGAATCTTTGAGAGAAAAGGAAGGTTGGAGATTGGCCTATAATTAGCTAAGATAGCTGGGTCAAGTGATGGCTTTTTAAGTAATGGTTTAATTACTGCCACCTTAAAAGCCTGTGGTACATAGCCAACTAACAAAGATAGATTGATCATATTTAAGATTGAAGCATTAAATAATGGTAGGACTTCCTTGAGCAGCCTGGTAGGAATGGGGTCCAATAAACATGCCGATGGTTTGGACGAAGCAACCAATGAAAATAACTCAGACAGAACAACCGGAGAGAAAGAGTCTAACCAAATACCGGCATCACTGAAAGCAGCCAAAGATAATGATACATCTTTGGGATGGTTATGAGTAATTTTTTCTCTAATAGTCAAAATTTTGTTAGCAAAGAAAGTCATGAAGTCATTACTAGTTAAAGTTAATGGAATACTCAGCTCAATAGAGCTCTGACTCTTTGTCAGCCTGGCTACAGTGCTGAAAAGAAACCTGAGGTTATTCTTATTTTCTTCAATTAGTGATGAGTAGAAAGATGTCCTAGCTTTACGGAGGGCTTTTTTATAGAGCAACAGACTCTTTTTCCAGGCTAAGTGAAGATCTTCTAAATCAGTGAGACGCCATTTCCTCTCCAACTTACGGGTTATCTGCTTTAAGCTACGAGTTTGTGAGTTATACCACGGAGTCAGACACTTCTGATTTAAAGCTCTCTTTTTTAGAGGAGCTACAGCATCCAAAGTTGTCTTCAATGAGGATGTAAAACTATTGACGAGATACTCTATCTCCCTTACAGAGTTTAGGTAGCTACTCTGCACTGTGTTGGTATATGTTATCAATCAAGCACATTGTAAACATTGACACGATGGAGTTTGATGTGGAAGAGTTCAGAAAGATACGATTGGAATGTTTTGATGACCATTTACAGTTGGAGATGAAAGACTTGGGTGTTAACAATAATTAAAAAACAAATAAATAATAACAGAGATAATAATCCAAAAGGAATGAGGCAACAATATCTATAATAATATCAATAGCAAATTTAATAATAATAATAATAATAACAATAAAGAATAAATCATAATTATCACAAATAATAAAGATAGATAGGATAATAAAGAAAGATGTTCTCAATTCTTTGGAATTGAGAAGCATCATTTCATGCTTCAGTCATGTGTGGTGTCTGTATTTCACAAAGTAAAGCTGCACCACATCACAAAATTAACTCCACCGGAGTTACAGAGTGCCAGCAAGCATAAGAAGCTGTGCAAGAGAGTTCTTATTCAAGGGTTGTAACTCTCCAGCCCCAGTCAAAAGCCTAACAAGGTAGTTTAAGACCCTGGAATGACCTGGAACTTTCTTTTCCTGGTCTTGAAAAAAATGTTCATCTTTGTAACAAAAACTGGTGAGCGAAGCAGAGAAAATTAATGTCCCCGGTGTGTGTGAGAGAGAGAGAGAGAGAGAGAGAGAAATAAATTCAAAAGAACAATCCAAACTTGTGTCTTTACTCAATTATAAAATTTATTTATACATTTATCGATATGCCATACCATATTTCTTTGTTAAAGAGCCTAAGACAAAGTCTTTCAGCATGAAAGTACGTATTTTTAATGTGTGACAGCATCCTGTATCATAACTGAATCTCTGCTGTTTCTAGCAAACCAGACTGTGGCAAAATCAGGTAAAAATTCAGGGAGTTGCAGATTATTGTATAGTACAAATAAATGCACTGGGGGCGAAATAGGGACCCATCCAAGATGGCGGCCAGCTGATATGTCAGCTCCAATAGGCAGTGGCAGCCCATGAGGTGTCTACGTATATAATGTCTATGCCTGAACCTGCAATGCACACTAGAGGTGGGTGATACTGAGAATTTTGGTATTGATCCGATACCAAGTAAATACAGGTCCAGTATCACCGATATCAATACCTATACTGATAATTTTCTTATTTAAGCTTCATAGATCCAAAGGATCCAAAAGACCTAGGACAGAATTTCGTCAAACACTGTACTTGACAACAAAATACTTTATCGCAATCAACATTTTTCTTTAAAAAACATCACTCAACACAACTTTAAACAAAATGGCTGACAAACCACAATACAAGGGTGCGCTGATCCGTGTTGTGTGACACAGCGCAGCGCTGCTCTTACAGACAGAGAGTAGACTTTGATGAATCTGCGTGCGCAGCAGTCAGTGCGTGAGGGAGAGAAAAAAAATTTTGAGTATCGATCTTTTTACACAAGGATCGTTCAATATCAATACCAGCATTGGTATCAATATTATCGATATAAGGATCAATCCGCCCACCTCTAACGCACACTCTCATGAACGCCACTAGCTTAGCTTATGACAAGATAAAAGTGGACGCTCTCGTTATGGCTGAACAACTTTCCACAGTTTCTGGGGCTTCTCTGCCTGCTCAGGGTGCTGCTGTCGTTGGACCGACATCTCTGCTATTTTGGAACTGTGGGACATCTCGCGCCCACAGGTTGAGCTCCCCGGACTACTTTCTCCATCCTGCTCAGGGTGCCACTCTCGTTGGACCGACATCTCTGCTATTTTGGAACTGTGGGACATATCGCGCCCACAGATTGAGCTCCCCGGACTACTTTCTCCATCCTGCTCAGGGTGCCGCTCTCGTTGGACCGACATCTCTGCTATCTTGGAACTGTGGGACATCTCGCGCCCACAGATTGAGCTCCCCGGACTACTTTCTCCATCCTGCTCAGGGTGCCGCTCTCGTTGGACCGACATCTCTGCTATCTTGGAACTGTGGGACAGCTCGCGCCCACAGATTGAGCTTCCCGGACTACTTTCTCCATCCTGCTCAGGGTGCCACTCTTGTTGGACCGACATCTCTGCTATTTTGGAACTGTGGGACAGCTCGCGCCCACAGATTGAGCTCCCCGGACTACTTTCTCTATCCTGGTCAGGGTGCCGCTCTCGTTGGACCGACATCTCTGCTATCTTGGAACTGTGGGACAGCTCGCGCCCACAGATTGAGCTTCCCGGACTACTTTCTCCATCCTGCTCAGGGTGCCGCTCTCGTTGGACTGACATCTCTGCTGTTTTGGAACTGTGGGACAGCTCGCGCCCACAGATTGAGCTTCCCGGACTACCTTCTCCATCCTGCTCAGGGTGCTGTTGTCGTTGGACCGACATCTCTGCTATTTTGGCATTATGGGACAGCTCGCGCCCACAGATTGAGCTTCCCAGACTACTTTCTCCATCCTGCTCAGGGTGCCACACTCGTTGGACCGACATCTCTGCTATTTTGGAACTGTGGGACAGCTCGCGCCCACAGGTTGAGCTCCCCGGACTACTTTCTCCATCCTGCTCAGGGTGCCACTCTCGTTGGACTGACATCTCTGCTATTTTGGAACTGTGGGACAGCTCGCGCCCACAGATTGAGCTCCCCGGACTACTTTCTCTATCCTGCTCAGGGTGCCGCTCTCGTTGGACCGACATCTCTGCTATCTTGGAACTGTGGGACAGCTCGCGCCCACAGATTGAGCTTCCCGGACTACTTTCTCCATCCTGCTCAGGGTGCCGCTCTCGTTGGACCGACATCTCTGCTGTTTTGGAACTGTGGGACAGCTCGCACCCACAGATTGAGCTTCCCGGACTACTTTCTCCATCCTGCTCAGGGTGCTGTTGTCGTTGGACCGACATCTCTGCTATTTTGGCATTGTCGGACAGCTCGCGCCCACAGATTGAGCTTCCCGGACTACTTTCTCCATCCTGCTCAGGGTGCCGCTCTCGTTGGACCGACATCTCTGCTATTTTGGAACTGTGGGACAGCTCGCGCCCACAGGTTGAGCTCCCCGGACTACTTTCTCCATCCTGCTCAGGGTGCCACTCTCGTTGGACCGACATCTCTGCTATTTTGGAACTGTGGGACAGCTCGCGCCCACAGATTGAGCTCCCCGGACTACTTTCTCCATCCTGCTCAGGGTGCCACTCTCGTTGGACCGACATCTCTGCTATTTTGGAACTGTGGGACAGCTCGCGCCCACAGGTTGAGCTCCCCGGACTACTTTCTCCATCCTGCTCAGGGTGCCACTCTCGTTGGACCGACATCTCTGCTATTTTGGAACTGTGGGACAGCTCGCGCCCACAGGTTGAGCTCCCCGGACTACTTTCTCCATCCTGCTCAGGGTGCCACTCTCGTTGGACCGACATATCTGCTATTTTGGAACTGTGGGACATCTCGCGCCCACAGGTTGAGCTCCCCGGACTACTTTCTCCATCCTGCTCAGGGTGCCACTCTCGTTGGACCGACATCTCTGCTATTTTGGAACTGTGGGACATCTCGCGCCCACAGGTTGAGCTCCCCGGACTACTTTCTCCATCCTGCTCAGGGTGCCACTCTCGTTGGACCGACATCTCTGCTATTTT
The DNA here is from genome assembly GCF_902500255.1 of Thalassophryne amazonica. Taxonomy (NCBI): domain Eukaryota; kingdom Metazoa; phylum Chordata; class Actinopteri; order Batrachoidiformes; family Batrachoididae; genus Thalassophryne; species Thalassophryne amazonica. Next base: position 1,185,933 of record NC_047104.1, read on the forward strand.
GGAACTGTGGGACATCTCGCGCCCACAGGTTGAGCTCCCCGGACTACTTTCTCCATCCTGCTCAATGTGCCGCCCTCGTTGGACCAACAACACACAGAATGTGTCTCTTTGTCCCAGATTGATCTCTTTCAGTGCAGCTTCTTGTTCTGACTTTAACACCAAGTTAACATCCAACTCTTTCATCTCCAACTATAAATGGTCATCAAAACATTCCAATCGTATCTTTCTGAACTCTTCAGCATCAAACTCCATCGTGTCAATGTTTACAATGTGCTTGAACAACAGGTGAAGTTGCTCATAAACTTTAAGTTTGTTAAATATTTATTACGGCCACTCTTAAAACTTCAGTTATCTTTATAATTTAAAATTTTAGAATTAATGTAGATGAGATATACTCATCAATTATCTGGGAACTACTTTTTGCGCAGGAATTCATCAAGCACGTCGGACGCGGGCGTGTACTAACACAGAATACCCAGAAACTGGACAGTTGTTCGGCCATAAGTCGAGCGTCCACTTTTAGCTTGTCATAAGCTAAGCTAGTGGCGCTCGTGAGTGTGATGGGCCTTTCACATTGAACACATCGTGCTGACGCGTTCAATGTGAAAGGCCCATGAGAGATCAGTGCGCTGAGCAGGGTGGGATTCAGGTTCTTCTTCTTTGTCGTTTAAATGCAGCCGGCATCCGTGTTGCACTGCTGCCACCTTCTGCATCAGTCTGTTATAGCAGTACTAAATCCTCTTCATGAGTCCAGTGTCTTTCAAGTATTTAAAAAGCCAACACTTCCCCTCTCACGTGACCTTACAGCTAAAATACTTCCTTCAGAAACTTCTTTCAGGCCTATTCTTATAAATTCTCAGAGAAGTTCTTGCCTTACTCTATTCAATTCAATTCAATTTATTTTGTTTACATAGCACCAAGTCACAACAAAGCTGCTTCACACAAGTAACATCTAACCTTACCAAGCTGGAACATTTATTACATATTAGGAATATTATTACATACACATATTATGCAATGGAAGACTCCAGGGTTGTAGCTAGGACCATGTTAGTCCCGAGTAAATTATGAGATACTGTTGAGGGGTTAGGGTCAATCAATCAATCAATTTTATTTATATAGCGCCAAATCACAACAAACAGTTGCCCCAAGGCGCTTTATATTGTAAGGCAAGGCCATACAATAATTATGTAAAACCCCAACGGTCAAAACGACCCCCTGTGAGCAAGCACTTGGCTACAGTGGGAAGGAAAAACTCCCTTTTAACAGGAAGAAACCTCCAGCAGAACCAGGCTCAGGGAGGGGCAGTCTTCTGCTGAGACTGGTTGGGGCTGAGGGAGAGAACCAGGAAAAAGACATGCTGTGGAGGGGAGCAGAGATCGATCACTAATGATTAAATGCAGAGTGGTGCATACAGAGCAAAAAGAGAAAGAAACACTCAGTGCATCATGGGAACCCCCCAGCAGTCTAAGTCTATAGCAGCATAACTAAGGGATGGTTCAGGGTCACCTGATCCAGCCCTAACTATAAGCTTTAGCAAAAAGGAAAGTTTTAAGCCTAATCTTAAAAGTAGAGAGGGTGTCTGTCTCCCTGATCTGAATTGGGAGCTGGTTCCACAGGAGAGGAGCCTGAAAGCTGAAGGCTCTGCCTCCCATTCTACTCTTACAAACCCTAGGAACTACAAGTAAGCCTGCAGTCTGAGAGCGAAGCGCCCTATTGGGGTGATATGGTACTACGAGGTCCCTAAGATAAGATGGGACCTGATTATTCAAAACCTTATAAGTAAGAAGAAGAATTTTAAATTCTATTCTAGAATTAACAGGAAGCCAATGAAGAGAGGCCAATATGGGTGAGATATGCTCTCTCCTTCTAGTCCCCGTCAGTACTCTAGCTGCAGCATTTTGAATTAACTGAAGGCTTTTTAGGGAACTTTTAGGACAACCTGATAATAATGAATTACAATAGTCCAGCCTAGAGGAAATAAATGCATGAATTAATTTTTCAGCATCACTCTGAGACAAGACCTTTCTGATTTTAGAGATATTGCGTAAATGCAAAAAAGCAGTCCTACATATTTGTTTAATATGCGCTTTGAATGACATATCCTGATCAAAAATGACTCCAAGATTTCTCACAGTATTACTAGAGGTCAGGGTAATGCCATCCAGAGTAAGGATCTGGTTAGACACCATGTTTCTAAGATTTGTGGGGCCAAGTACAATAACTTCAGTTTTATCTGAGTTTAAAAGCAGGAAATTAGAGGTCATCCATGTCTTTATGTCTGTAAGACAATCCTGCAGTTTAGCTAATTGGTGTGTGTCCTCTGGCTTCATGGATAGATAAAGCTGGGTATCATCTGCGTAACAATGAAAATTTAAGCAATACCGTCTAATAATACTGCCTAAGGGAAGCATGTATAAAGTGAATAAAATTGGTCCTAGCACAGAACCTTGTGGAACTCCATAATTAACTTTAGTCTGTGAAGAAGATTCCCCATTTACATGAACAAATTGTAATCTATTAGACAAATATGATTCAAACCACCGCAGCGCAGTGCCTTTAATACCTATGGCATGCTCTAATCTCTGTAATAAAATTTTATGGTCAACAGTATCAAAAGCAGCACTGAGGTCTAACAGAACAAGCACAGAGATGAGTCCACTGTCCGAGGCCATAAGAAGATCATTTGTAACCTTCACTAATGCTGTTTCTGTACTATGATGAATTCTGAAACCTGACTGAAACTCTTCAAATAGACCATTCCTCTGCAGATGATCAGTTAGCTGTTTTACAACTACCCTTTCAAGAATTTTTGAGAGAAAAGGAAGGTTGGAGATTGGCCTATAATTAGCTAAGATAGCTGGGTCAAGTGATGGCTTTTTAAGTAATGGTTTAATTACTGCCACCTTAAAAGCCTGTGGTACATAGCCAACTAACAAAGATAGATTGATCATATTTAAGATCAAAGCATTAAATAATGGTAGGGCTTCCTTGAGCAGCCTGGCCCCCCTTCCTAGCCCCCCCGAAGCTATAGGGTTTTATACCGCTAAAATGTTATTGGCAGGCCTTTAACTAATTTTTGGTGGTTTTAGACACATTGAAAGCAAGAATAATAAACAAAAAATTATATTTATTTTGTAATATTTTGTAAGATCATAGTTATTTTTTGCATGTTTCTGTCAAAGTCTAAATTAATAAATAACATTGAAAATGTTAAAAACACATTATTTAATGGACACAGCATTTAGTCTCTTCTTCAGAAATGACACACAGTGGCTTTTAATCCAATGAAGCAGGCAGTTTTTCTACCATCCTGACAGTTTTTTTTTTTTTTTTTTTTTTTTTTACAATTTCAGTGGGATTGCATTAAATTTTCTTTTTAAACAATATAACCCCTAATTGCCTTGTTTGAACAAGAGCTGAACCTGGACTGATTTTTCAAACCTGCTCTTTTAAATGATAAACTTTGTGAGTCATTTTTTTCACTTCTTTCACTGACGCTGTGCCCCTCCTCCTCCACTCTCTCTCCAGGGGTCGAAATACATTTTTTAACCTACTTGCACAGGTGCTAGTAACAAAAAAATTACTTGCACCAAAAAAAAAAGTTACTTGCACAAACAAAAGTCACTTTAGTCACTTTCACACCGGGCCCACTTCGAGTTGCTTCTTCCTGTGGAGTCATGATGACGCAGGAATTTCTGCATCAGGTGCGCGCAGCAGGGGGCAGAGAGGTGGTGAGAACAGCCTACAGGCATGGAAATAGAGACCTGGAATGGACGTCACATGACTAGCAGCGTGCCACATGGCGGCCATTACTAAGGGTGGAGAGAGCACCTTGAGCCTGTTAAGGCACTTGTTAAACAGAAGAGAAATGAGGGAAAAAAGGCAGCCAGTGCTTCAGCATCAACTGCACCAACTACAAAAACAAATTCCCCAATACTAAAATGAACTGTACAAGAGCCTTAATATAATTATGTAAAATAAATGTCTATTAAAGTTGTTATGTCGCAATTTAATATCAATATACTGAGACTATAACTCAACGCCATAAGTTCTTTTCATTAAGCTGTGTTCACATGCGGAAACAAAAACGTTTAAATATATTTATGTCTATATATACAGTAGTGTTCAGAATAATAGTAGTGCTATGTAACTAAAAAGATTAATCCAGGTTTTGAGTATATTTCTTATTGTTACATGGGGAACAAGGTACCAGTAGAGTCAGTAGATTCTCACAAATCCAACAAGACCAAGCATTCATGATATGCACACTCTTAAGGCTATGAAATTGGGCTATTAGTAAAAAAAAAAAAAAAAAAAAGTAGAAGTATGTTGTTGTCATTAAAAGTCTAGCAGTAATATTACAGTGGAAAAAGCAGCAAGGTAAATGAGCACAATGGCAAGACTTCAGATTTATATTTTAATACATAAGGATTGTTTATCCAGGCATGTATGGGTTCATTAGAGCTTTTAATCAGCTTGAATACAACTTACAAGGCTTCATTTATAAAACTCCATCGAGAATTATGATGACAGGAAAAAAAAAAACATCACAGTAAATGAACAGAATGGCATATTTTCCCTAAATTTCCACACTTTACATAAAACGTTTTTTTCTACCCAGGCATGTATGGGTTCATTAGAAAGAGCAATTAAAGGGCTTTAAAACAAGCCTACCTTTATTAAAATATGTTAACAAATAGCGACAATAGAGAGAGAAAAGAAGCACAGTTTGTCATAATTTCCCCAAATTTATGCATTTTACATAAAACTTTTTTTTTCACCCACACATCCATAGGTTCATTAGAAAGAGCTTTCAAAGGGCTTTAAAACAAGCCTACATTTATTAAAATCCATTAAGAAATAGCAACGCTAGTGCAAAAAAAGCGGTCAGTTTATTATTGATGATCTGCACATCTCCACCCTTAGTAATGGCGCCGCCTTGTGGTTAGTGACAGTAATAGATAGACGCGCACGAACATTCCAGGTCTATATTTCCATGTCTGCAGGTTCTCTGCACAGAGGAATCAGAGTGCACAGTTTGGCTGCAGACAGACTGTGCACTCTGATTTCTCTTCTAATTTATATTTGTTCTTGTGCTGAGCTGCAGGTCTGCGCTCTGAGTTCTGTTATAGTTTATCTTTGCTCCTCTGACTGCGCGTGCGCGCGAACAAACCGTCCGTGAGTAAATGTGGAGATGTCTGGAGTTATACTTCATGTGGACATGTCCTGTCTCTGGTAATCAGTCTGTGCACAGGACTTATGTCCTTTTTTTAAACACAGTGATGAGAGAGTTTGAGCAGAGAGCGAAGAACTAACAGACTTGTCCACATCAAGTATAACTCCAGACATCTCCACATTTACACACGGACGGTTCGTTCGCAGGCATCAAAGGAAGAAAGATAAACTATAACAGAACTCAGAGTGCAGACCTGCAGCCCTGCACAAGAACAAATATAAACTAGAAGAAAAATCAGAGTGCACAGTCTGGCTGCAGCCAAACTGTGCACTCTGCACAGTTTCTTTGCTAATAAAATTTTAACTATTAGAGAAAAAATTACTCATAAAAAGTTCCCTAAAAAGCCTTCAGTTAATTCAAAATGCTGCAGCTAGAGTACTGACGGGGACTAGAAGGAGAGAGCATATCTCACCCATATTGGCCTCTCTTCATTGGCTTCCTGTTAATTCTAGAATAGAATTTAAAATTCTACATGATTACTGCACAGGGGATAATTCTGCCTTTTTTTTTCATTTTGGGGACGTTAGCCTCCTGACCAACACTCCGGTCCAGTTGGTGGCGGTAATGCTCCACATAAATTGGTTGCCAACCGCCATTAAACACGAAGAGGAAGAAACGACAACAATGGCGTCCGTAGACGTGGAAGACGAGAGTATCCTCGCGTCCATCTTCAGGGACAGCTTCCCGGACACCTGGAGGGACAATCCGGACTTCACGGCCTACCTGTCCGAGCTCAGCTCGTTCGGAGTGGAGAAGCTGAGCCGCGAGCCGGAGCGACTGGCGGAGGAGCGCGCGCAGATTCTGCAGCAGACCCGGGAACTGGCCTTCTCCAACTACCAGACCTTCATCCGCACCGCCGACTGCACCGAACACATCTACCGGGACTTCGGTCGCGTGGAGAGCAGCGTGTCCCGACTGCTGGACAAGCTGCCCGGCTTCGGACAGAAGTGCAGGTCTGTCGAGTGGTCCGTCCGGGAGAGGCCGCGGCTCTGATTGGCTGGTCGTCGTCACGTGATAACTGCGCTATTCGTTGACGGAGCGTCTCCAACCTTCCGCTTAAGGCCTGGTTCACACGGCAGGATTTTAAAATTATCTTTCGGTTTCCAAAACCTGAGAGACCACACACGTGAAGATAAAAAATCATGGATCTAACAGGTTTGGTGGTACAGTGTGTGGTGTTCAGCCACACGGTGAGGACAACAACACCACACACGAACATTTACAGTTCAGACAGGAAATCTCGCAAAATCTCTCGAGATTAAACGTGACTTCAGAGTAAACAAACGGAGGTACTTTGTGAACTATTTAAAACAGAGGGGAAACGATACAAAAGAAACGGTGTTCTTTAAAGGAGTGGATACAGCGCGACCACCGGACTTTCTGGTAAGTCAGAACAGCTGTTTTGATTTTATTTTCCGCTCCATACATCCGTCACCTCGCTTTCTGATTGGCTGCACGTCACATTCAGCAAGCTGCGTGCTTGTCTACACATGGTACTCTAAGGAAAGACTAAACAGAACAGGAGGAGGCATAGCAATTGCTATAACGAATGCAATAGCAAAGCAGACAACAGCCCAAGAAAACCTAGAAGACAGCACAATGGAAATACTTTGGCTAAAAATAGAAAACCAAAAACAAACCAGACTTCATAGGATGCTACTACGGACCACAAGAGACATGCTATAAGGATGAGGTGGAAAGGCAGTACGCCATAATCAGAACACAAATCCAATGCTACAAACAGGAAGGAAATGTACTACTAGCAGGAGACTTCAATGCAAAACTGGAAATTAGAGCAGGACAATACCAACAAAAAAGAAAGTAGAAATGGGAGAATCCTAAAAAACCTATTAAAAGAAGCCGACTGCAAGGCAATTAACCTTAAATCTGAAACAGGCCTGTGGACAAGAGAGAACAGACACAACGATGAAAAATCTGTAATAGACTACATAATAGCATGTGACAAAATGGAACAAAGAACAACAAGAGTAGAAGTTGATGAAGCAGGAACCCTCAGACCCAAAAGTAAACATGGGGAGTCAGATCACAACACGACAGCAGCTTGCATCCAAATACCAGAGACCAGCAGAAGAACAAAAAGAATTAAAAGATGGAACCTAGAAAATGAAGAAGGTTGGAAGGAATACAACAAAGTACTGTCCAAAAAAATTACAAATAAACCTAGTGAATACAAAGAATATGAAACGGTAATAAAGGAAGCCCTAAAAGAGACAATAGGACAGAGAACAATAAGCATAAACCAACAGAAAAGAAAAGACCCAGAAACAAAAGGCCTGCGGGAGAAAGTGAGAGAGAAAAGGAAAATTTTCCAGAAGGCCAGCAAAGAGGAAAAAAGGAAGCTCTAGAGAGCTACTACGAGGCACAGAGGAAACTAAGAAAGGCAACGGATGAAAAATATAAAAAATAAGTTCAAGAGAACCTGAACAAAATTATTACCAGCAGAGACCCAAAAAATGAGATATGGAAAATGAGGAAAAAGTTAGCCAAGAAGGGACAGGCAGAATACAACTACATCACAGAGGACAATAGAGAAATCACTAATGAGGAAGAAACCAAATCCCACATAGCAAACTACTACGAGGACCTATACCGAGCAAGAGAAGGTAAACCGGAGTATGAGGCATGGACCAATAGAATATCAGCAGAGGTTGAGAGAGTTACAAACCAACTAAGACCGCAAAACATACCAAAAATATACCTCGAAGAGATGCTGCGGGTAAAGAGGAAACTAAAACGGAAAAAAGCAACGGGACCAGACAACATACCAAACGAAATATTCATAAATGCAACAAATGGCACTATGAAAATATATTGTACAATGTTTAATCAAAGGGCACATACAAACAAAATCCCTGATGAATGGAGGAACGGCCACATTGTAAGTATATACAAAGGTAAAGGAAAAAAAGGCAAATGTGCCAATGAAAGGGGAATTACCCTCAGCAGCAACATAGGGAAATTTTTATGAAAGAATCCTGCATCATAGAATAAAACCCCTGATACAAATTAGTGAACTACAGGGAGGTGGTAAGGAAAACATAGGAACTGCAGACCATATCTTACTATTAAACCACCTGATTGACAACAAAAAAACCAAGATACATAACGTTCCTGGATGTGACCAAAGCATATGATAAAGCCTGGGCAGATGCTCTGATGTACACGCTCTACAAAAATGGACTAAGAGATAAAATATGGCTAAAAATAAAGGCGCTCAACGAAAACCTGAAAGCCTCAATAATGACCAGATATGGACTTACAAGACAAATACAGATCAAAGACAGCATTAGACAAGAAGGAGTCCTGTCGGTCATAATGTACGCACTACTAATAGCCGAAATAGGCAAAGAGATCCTGAATAGCAACCTTGGAACAGAGACAGGTACAGGGAAAAAAATAGGATGCCTACTATGGATGGACAACATAGCCCTCATAGCAGAGACGGCCAAAGAAATGCAAATAATGCTAAATATAACAAATGATCTGGCAAATAGGTACCACATAGAATTTGGGGAAGAAAAAAGTAAAGTTATGATGATAGGGAAACCAAAAGATGATACAAATTTCTACATAGGACCCAAAAAACTGGAAAAATGTGTAAATTACAAATACCTAGGGAAAATAATCAACAATAACAACAACCAAGCCGACCAAATAGAAGAAGCAAAAAAGAAAGCAGAAGGAGCCTTACAAACCATCCTACAAATAGCAGGAAGCCTGGACCTAAGAGGAATAGAAATGAGAGTTATCTGGCAACTAGTGGAATCATGCATAATCCCAATAATTGGGTATGCAGGAGAGTCAGTGGTAACAACAAAAAAGGAGGGGAAAATGAGGAACCAAATCTTGGACAATATATTAAAACGGCTCCTAATACTACCAACAACACCACCGAGAGAAATCATGTATGCGGAAACAGGGCTCTGGGATATAGACCATATAATACAAAAAAACAAGGTCAACTTCCAAAAAAGGATAAATACAGTAGGATCAGACCTAATGAAAAGAATAATCAACAACAATAGTAAACCATGGAAAAGGGAAGTCAACAGGATTAAGGAAAAACTGCAGATAACGGATCAAACAAGCAAAGGAGATATAAAAAGGAAAATAGGCGAACAGCTAAAGAAGAATATCAAACAACAAGGAGAGATCAAATCAAAGGTAAAACATTACATTGAAAACGTAAAAACGTTGGAAGTAGGAAAAAGGAAACCCTACCTGGACAAACTAAACAGGATGGAAGCACATAGCTAGGGCTGTCACAATTATTACAATATTCGTCAATCACGATTATTTTTCATATTCGCGATTACTGTGAATTATTTATTTTATCCACAAAGCATAAAACGACTCATAAAACGTCATTGTGCTGCAGCCTCGCTCTCGTCTTAAGGCGGGACAATAACAAGGAGGCTGACGGCCGATTAAAACAGTGCCGTCTTCTTCAAAAGCCGTCTAAAATGCGGAGCTGTCGCTGTGTGTGTCTGTGCCTGTGTGTGCATGCGCGCGCGGAGTTAACAGGCTGCAGACTGTGAGGGAGGGGGTGGGTGAGGGAGATTCCTGAATGCAGGCGCGACACGTTCAGTGTGCAGCGAGCGCGGAGCAGAGAGAGGATTTTAACCCGAGTGAACATGTTAACAAAACAAAACGTGAAGCTGCTTTTACTTCTCTCTGAACTTTCTCTAAAGGTGTGATTCTGCTGTTACCGTCCTGTTCACACCACGTGCGCGTCGTATGCTGAATTTATGAGATCATGAGATGAAATAAACGGTCAAATAGCTTTGAAAACATATTTAAAAAATGAGAATATATGAATGAACTGAGCCACAAAAAAAAAACAATGTTCAGACGCACAGATCACAAAAACCAGGTGAGAACTCTGAACTTTAACAGCTGTTATTTTCCAAAGGTATTTATTTGTTCAATCTTGAGCTTAATGTAGTGTTTACAAAACCTGACTGATGAGGAGAAACAATTTCAGAAATGCAACAGAAACAACCACAATTCAGAAAAAGTTGGGACTGTATGTAAAATGAAGATAAAAATAAAAATCATGATGGCAAGAACAAGAATGCTGGCAGTACAATGCAACTATAGGAATAAATATGCCAATGTATAATGTAGGTTCTGCAATGCTGAGGAGGAAACCCAAAAACATATACTAGAGGAATACCAGCAAGTCAGTAGGCAAAAATGCCCGAAAGTAACAACGGAGGATATCTTTGAAGAAGATACAACCAAATTAAGAGAAACTGCAAAAGCTCTTACACAGATCGAGGAAAAGCTAAAACACTAATGTGCTGCTCCCCCCTCGGAACAGTAGGGGAGCCCCCAGCAGACCTGGGAACGCACACACGAGAAGAAGAAGAAGACTGTCGGGGCGTCCTTAAGATTGTCGGAAGGGGAAGATTGGGTCCGATATCGGCCTAATTATCGTGCTGTGTCAACCAGGCCTAAAGATAATCTTATCAGATATATTCCTCCCGTGCGTGGTGTGGTCAGAGCGCTCTGATCACAAATCAAGGATATTCAACATGTTGGATTTTTTTGGCCCGATATCGCAGTGCGTGTTTTGTCCTCCGACCACAAACGAGCACGCAGCCTGCTGAATGTGACGTTCAGCCAATCAGAAAGCGAGGTGACCGACGCACGGAGCGGAAAAATAAAATCAAAACAGCTGTTCTGACTTACCAGAAAGTCCGGTGGTCGCGCTGTCTCCACTCCTTTAAAGAACACCTTTTCTTTTTCTTTTTGTATCGTTTTTTCCCTGTGTTGTAAATAGTCCACAAAGTACCTCCGTTTGTTTACTCTGAAGTCACGTTTAATTTTGAGAGATTTTGTTGTGTGTTGGGGGGGGGTTTGGCTGGCCAAGATACTGTTTGTGTGTTTTGTGTATACTTCGGGTGGTTTGTGGGGGGCGTGTCTGAGGCTGTGATGATGGATGAAGCATCTCTCACCCTCCACTGTCATCATGACAACCCCATGCACCTGATGAGCAGTTCACGTGTAGAGTTAAAGGATGACCAGCTGAAGTGGATATCCTGATCAGCAGTTCACGTGCAGTTCCAAAGGACTTCCAGCTGAAGTAGATATCTTAATGATGTACTACATTTAAGCCATAACTGCTCTGTGTAAGGTGCTGGGGACTCAACCTTGTTACTTCTGTGTGACGACCGTTTGTCCAACACTGTGACGCCGAGGATCGCTCCAGGTTTGACGCACCGTGCCTGTTAAGGAGAAGGGTGAGGGACATGCTCCATCAGCACACCTCAGAGGTAACTAAAGCTTAAATGACTGAGTAATTAACAGTAGTAATTTGACGTCTTGCAAGCAGCAATATTTGAGCTACTCTGATAATTGTGTAAATTCGCTCTTCACAGCCGTGGCGTGCTGAATGTTGATCCTCCACAGGCTGTGAGAGCTGTCTCTTTAATTTGAGTCTGAAGTAGAACCTGAATGTGTTTGCTGATGGTGTGAATCCTAAACAGTATTTGTGTGAACAGTGACTTACCTCACCTCTCGTCCTTAACAGGCGCTGTCCGATTCATTAACCACCTGGGGGGTGCTGTCGGTAATTTCTGGGTCCAGAACTGTCGGGCTCCAATCCCTTGGGCGCTAGGAAGAGCGCGTCGTCCTCCACCCCGCCAGGCCATTAATTCACCTTTTGTTTATATATAGCACTTGTAAAATAAATCTGTTTTCTGGAACCGCTCTCTGTTTATTTAGCGCTGGGTCCTTGTCAGACGCTGGTTCGCTCCTCAACCCGCGTCCATACATAACAGATTTTGTGAGATTTCCTGTCTGAACTGTAAATGTTTCATGTGTGAAATCTGTTGGTGTGTGGTGTTGTTGTCCTCACCGTGTGGCTGAACACTACACACTGTACCACCAAACCTGTTAGAGCTATGATTTTTTTATCTTCACGTGTGTGGTCTCTCAGGTTTTGGAAACCGAAAGATCATTTTAAAATCCTGTCGTGTGAACCAGGCTTAAATCTCATGTTTTATCGATCAGTAATCAATTCAAACATCGACCTGTTCAGTCTTTAGACCTGAGGTTTATAACTTTAAAACAGAATGATTTACGTCGATTCTTAACCCTGTTTAAAGGGTTTTTTCATCAGCTTCTAAACCAGTTTCATGTAAATCAAACCAGATTGTGTTTGGACAGCAACACTATCAAACATGCTTTGTTGTCATTTTGTCCCTGTGCACTATCACAATGTTGTTAGACTGAATTGATTTTATTTGGCACCAAATCACAACATGAATTATCTCAAGGTGAGAGAAGTGTGGATAAGATTAGGACAAAGTACCTGAACACCAGAGTCGACGTGTTTCAGCCAAGGTCAGTTATTAAAAATATCTTTTTAAAGGTGTCCAGAAAAGTCAGAATCAAGACTCAAAGCAACAGTTTTTATTTTGCTAGCAAAAGGAAGCAGCAAACACCAAGACGGCTTCAGGTGACGTCACGGATCGTGTGACGTGTCATGCAGCCGGCAGCTTCCGGTACAGCAAATAATTGAATCTTACTGTAATTATAGAGTTGTGTGTGTATAATTAATAATTGAACCTTACTCTACACAAATTAGACCAACATGGTGTTTCACTGCTGTGCATGCGATTGCACGAACCGTTAAAAGAAGGGCTCCGGTGTGCATTTTTACAGTTTTTCCGCTGATGCAGAGCGGTCTGACAAGTGACAGTTTTAAAGTTCTCCATCACGTCTATATTCATTTTTTTTTTTTACTAATTTGTCCCTCAACGAGCTCTTCAACCTCCATACCAAAGGTAAAATATACAGTTTCCTCCATGAATTATGGGTCATTTGAAGCTCTTTGTAGTTTTTGACTGTTGGGAAGTTGGTTATATTTGATCCATGACTGAAGTTCAGAAGGTTCCGGGTTCAAATCCCACCCCTGCCACATTTCTCCATGTAATGTGGAGTTGTGTCAGGAAGGGCATCCGGCGTAAAACGTGTGCCAATTCAACATGCAGATCCACCTTGGATTTGCTGTGGCGACCCCAAGTGCAAACAAGGGAGCAGCCGAAGGGACTGAAATGTTATCACTGTGCACACTGCAAAAAGTTTTAAAAGATGACTGGAGAGAAAGAAGCAAAACGGTAAAAGTGACAAATCACAGCCCTTCGCGGTGTCTGATTGAGCAGGTGCACGTCAGGCTGCAGGTCCCACGTCAGCACGGTTTGAAAAAATAAACAGTCGGGCTTTTAATCAAGGAAATACGCTACACACCTCCCTCAAATCGGTGAGTGTCAGTGCTGAGCTTCATTTTGTACCTCTGTGACTGGGTACGTCCAGACTGCTCTGTCCACTGTCGTTGACCGAATGCTCCCCCCTAAAAGTCAGTCCGCCCTGCATTCGCTGTACATGCGTCATTAGCTGAGGTTCACTGATTATCGCCTCATTTCTGCTTGAAACTGCCTCCAGTCATCATTTATCTCAGTGACAGATATCTGAAGCTTTTCTACAACAGTCATTTCTTCATAAATTCAGCATTATTTTGTCATAAAAGACGGAGGAAGCGATCAGAGCGACGTAGCTACACAAGCTGCTAGCTGATGCATTCACTGTGCGTTGGTCATTTCAAAGCATCACAAGTATCGCTTGTGCTTAAAACTGACTTTAGAATGATTTAAGAGGTTTTTATTTGTCATCTGATGGTTAATAATCCCATTAATCCATTTGATCGCTTTGGGTGAGGAGACTCTGTCTCAGACGGGCTGCTGAGCTCCAAAATGACATATGGGCAGTGGAGGCAGGGCGGAGCAATTTTTAGGGGCGAACTGTACATGTGAGGGGTTTTTAACGGAAGTGAACTGTGGTCGGACAGGACGTTTTGTCCGATGTGAGTGAAAATCCGTTACACAAAATTTGTTATACGGTGTTTATTAGGGTTGTAATAAATTAAGCAATGAGCTGGAATGACGTGTGAGTCCAGAATGCTTTGAGAACCTTAGACCTCAACAGGAAATAAAAGGGTTGAGTTCTTCTAAAAACTCTTGAGGTCTAAGGTTCTCAAAGCATTCTGGACTCACACGTCATTCCAGCTCATTGCTTAATTTATTACAACCCTTGAAAAATGTCAGATACCCATTTTATAAACAGGACCCAATCTAGAGTCCATGGATCCCCACTGAGAACACGCTCGTGTGTGGTTTTAATCCAATATTCATTTGTTTCAGAAATGAAGTGCTTTACTCAAATTACATGCTTAAATCCAAATTCTGGCCTTAAAGTTTCCTTGTAAATAAAAAATACATTTTGCACACAACATATTTCCCTCTAACATCTGTTAACTGTTGTGAAAAACTACACAACAAAACCATCTTCTGGTACTTGCACATCATGATGATATGTCTGTCATTAGCATGTCATCTGTCTTTGGCAACAAAAAAAAATTCCACCACAGAAGCCACCCAGATGGCTCTGAGGGAGTCCTCAGCCTCTGTGGCTGGAGGACGCGTTGGGTCTGACTGTGCCAGCCTCTGAAATGTCCCACATGTGGAAAGCTGAAGTGATTGTGTGCTTTTTGTACAGGGGGTTCATGAAGGAGGCAGAGGAGATCGGCGCCAGTCGTCGTATGAACAGCCTTACGTTAAACCGTCACACAGAGATTCTGGAAATTCTGGAGATCCCTCAGCTCATGGACACTTGCGTCCGCAACAGTTACTACGAGGAGGCTCTGGAGCTGGCGGCGTACGTCAAGAGGCTGGAGAAGAAGCACTCCTCCCTCCCGGTCATCCAGGTGAGTCTGGACCAAAGTGAAAACCGTTTTTGGACTCATTCATGAAGAAGTAAAAATGTCTTATTTCAAATTTTGTTGTGCTCAGGGCATTGTGCGTGAAGTCCGCCATTCAGCTCAACTCATGCTCAACCAGCTCCTGCAGCAGCTCCGCAGTAATTCCCAGCTTCCTGTCTGCTTGCGTGTGATTGGGTACCTCCGGCGGATGGATGTCTTTACTGAAGCCGAGCTGCGGGTAAAATTCCTGCAGGCCCGGGGCACCTGGCTGCGTGCTGTCCTCTCTGCCATCCCTGAAGAGGACTCATACTTTCACATCACCAAAACTGTTGAGGCCTGCCGTGTGCACCTCTTTGACATCATCACACAGTACCGTGCCATCTTCTCTGACGAGGACTCCTTAGTGCCCCCTGTTGGTGTTCAGGCCGCAGTGAACGAGGCGGCGATCTTTCACGGCTGGGTGGTGCAGAAGGTGGCAGAGTTCCTGGAGACACTGGAGAGGGACCTGCAGCGAGGTGTGGGAGGCCGCCTGGACTCTCTGCTGGGCCAGTGCATGTACTTCGGCCTGTCCTTCAGCAGGGTGGGAGTGGACTTCCGTGGACAGCTGGCACCAATGTTCCAAAAGGTGGCGGCAGATATTTTCTACAAAGCTGTCCAGGAAGCGGTCGACAAGTTCCAGGAGGACATGAACACATACACGCTTATTGCACTGCCCTCGATGCTTGGAGGGACGATCCCCGCTGTGCCGCCCTGCACTCAGCCCGGCACCCTGCAGCCGCCCATGTCTCTGCTGGACTTCCAGCCACTCGCCTGCTTCCTCAACAACATCCTGACCGTGTTCAACGACCTCCGGCTATGCTGTCCCGTTGGACTGGCTCAGGACGTGACCAAATGTCTCGAAGACGCCCTCATGAATGTAAGTAGAGCTTCTTTTGGCCACATGTGAGCCGACATTGCAGGTGTGGCTCACGTTGCTCAGTGTCCCCTCGGACAGGTGACGAGACAGATCGTGGTGTTCCACCGGGCCGAGGAGTCGGCGTTCAGCCTCCGGGAGAAGGAGCTGTTTGTTCAGTTCTGCTCTGCGTACACTGACGATCTGCTGCCGTTCCTAAACCGCTGTCTGCAGATTCTGTTTCCTCCGGCTCAGCTGGCGCTCATTCTGGGTAAGAACCTTCAGCAAAACAGCCTGAGACTTCATTTTGCATCGCTGTGAAGTCTGCAAGAGAAGGTGCAGGACAGAGGAGGCCTCGAGCCGCCCGTAAACTCTGCTGTTTGATGCTGCTGCACTCCACGTGCGTGTTTGCATGTTTCACAGATAGAACAGCGCGGTGTGAGCGGCGCACGTTGTTCCGTAGCCGTGTTTGGGTGAATGCAGCTTGCATGTAAATTTCAAACTTATTTGAAGTTGCGACGCTGTCGAGCAAATGCGGTGCAGATGTCTGTGTGTGTGTGTTACGTTTCGACATGTGCAAGTGCAGATAACGGTGTCACCAGTGATGGGCACATCTAACCAAAAAGTTAGCTTCCATAACAGTTAATCTGCTAACTGAAAAGTAATGTTTTATAGAGCTAAACCGATAAACCTCTAAAAACTTAGCGGAAGTTACAGATAAAAGCTAAACCAATAACTTTCAGTATTGATGTCAGTACACTAGCAGTTACTGACACAACAACGAGCTGGCGATTGTGTGTCCGATTAGCTTTCTCTCAGCAAAAGAGACCTAATAACGGAGGAGGAGGAATAAAGACAATTTCTCTTTACACAGTAATGACTGGCCGGCATATCACGCAAGTCATCAGCAGGCATACAGTTTTAACTTATGGTTTAATTTTAACCAAACTAATTTAAATTTTCAGTTTCAATTTATTTCCTTTATATAGTGCCACATCACAACAGAGTTGCCTCAAGGCACTTCACACAGGTAAGGTCTAACCTTACTAACCCCCAGAGCAACAGTGGTAAGGAAAACTCCCTCTGAAGAAGAAACCTCAAGCAGACCAGACTCAAAGGGGTGACCCTCTGCTTGGGCCATGATACAGACATAAATTACAGAACAATTCACGGATGAATATACAAGAAATGCTATTGGTGCACAGGACAGGAGGATCGCCAACACGAACACAACAGCTTAATGCTAACTTTAACACTGATAACGCCACAGACATGCTAACGCGTTAACATCGGTCCTGTTTTTAATTTTTTTTATTTCAATTTATTTTCATTTATATAGCGCCAAATCACAACAGAGTTGCCTCAAGGTGCTTCACACAAGTAAGGTCTAACCTTACTAACCCCCAGAGCAACAGTGGTAAGGAAAACTCCCTCTGAAGAAGAAACCTCAAGCAGACCAGACTCAAAGGGGTGACCCTCTGCTTGGGCCATGATACAGACACAAATTACAGAACAATTCACGGACGAATATACAATAACTGCTGTTGGTGCACAGGACAGGAGGATCGCCAACACGAACACAACTCCCATCTCTGGATGGAGCTGCACCTCAAACAGAGAGAAAAAACAGAATCAGGCATCAGAAAGACAAAAAATACTGTATAATTTGTCAGCATTGAACAACAAGAAAAACAGAAATACTAAGGTGATCGCCGGCCACTAGCCCTAAACTTCACTAAAAGACCCAGAATTTAGGTAAAGTTGAGGCTGCAGCCCGCTCCAATTACTAATAAAATGAATTTAAAAGAGTAAAAAGCATAAAACAAAACTGTACCAGTATGCTAGCCATATGGAAGGGAAAATAAGTGCGTCTTAATTCTGGACTTGAAAGTCTCCACAGAATCTGACTGTTTTATTGAGATCATTCCACAGAACAGGGGCACGATAAGAGAAAGCTCTGTGACCCACAGACTTCTTATTCACCTTAGGGACACAAAGTAGTCCTGCACCCTGAGAACGTAAAGCACGGGCTGGTACGTAAGGTTTAATTAGGTCAGCTAGGTAGGGAGGTTCCAGTCCATGAATAATTTTATAGGTTAGTAGCAGAACCTTAAAATCTGATCTCACTGGGACAGGAAGCCAGTGAAGAGACGCCAAAATGGGTGTAATGTGGTCAAACTTTCTGCTTCGTGTGAAAAGTCTGGCTGCAGCATTTTGAACCAATTGGAGACCCCTAATGCTGGACTGCGGTAAACCAGAAAATAGAACATTGCAGAAGTCCAATCTAGAAGAGATAAATGCATGGATCAGGGTCTCAGCATCAGCCATAGACAGGATGGGACGAATCTTGGCTATATTTCGCAGGTGGAAGAAAGCAGTCCTAGTAATATTTCTAATGTAGAGGCCAAAGGACAACGAATTACCCCAAGGTTATCAGTGTCAGTGTGATGTATGACACATGAGCCGAGGCTGAGCGTTAACTGGTCACATTGATGCTGATGTCTCACTGGACCAAGAACCATCATTTCAGTCTTTTCAGAGTTTAAAAGTAGGAAGTTTCTAGACATCCAACTTCTCACTGCTGTAAGGCAATCTTCTAAGGATTTTATGTGAACAAGATTACCAGCAGTTATCGGCATGTACAACTGAGTATCATCTGCATAGCAGTGAAAGGTAATCCCAAAACGTCGCAATATGTATCCAAGGGGTGCTATATAAAGGGAGAAAAGCAGGGGGCCTAAGACAGACCCCTGTGGAACCCCAATTTTCATGTCACTAAGGTTAGAGGTAGTGTTATTGTACAAAACACAGAACGACTGGTCAAGTATGACGTCAGCCATGCAAGGGCACTCCCAGTAATCCCAAAATGATTTTCCAGCCTATCAAGTAGAATATGATGATCCACTGTATCAAATGCAGCACTGAGATCTACCAGCAGCAGAACTATAGTGGTGACCGAATCCATTTCAAGCAGAAGATCATTCACCACTTTATTGAGAGCCGTCTTTATGGAATGATATTTTCTAAAAGCAGACTGCAGTGGCTCAAAGAGATTATTCTCAGTAAGATAGTCTACAAGCTGCCGTGACACCACTTTTTCCAGAATTTTAGAGCAAAATGATAGATTTGATATCGGCCGATAGTTTGTCAATACACTAGGGTCAAGATTAGGTTTCTTAAGTAATGTTTTAATCACTGCAGATTTGAAACATTTAGGAACAGATCCAGAAGTTAAAGAAAGATTAATAATTTCCAGCACAGTCGGCCCAAGAGTGGACCACAGGTCCTTAAACAGTTTTGTTGGTATAGGACCAAATAAACAGGTTGTGCTTTTTGTTGACATTACGAGTTTTGTCAGCATGCCGAGTGAGATACTATCAAATTCTGTAAATCTAGGTAATACCTCAGTAATGGTGTCCACCTCAATAGCAGGGTGTAGTGGCTGGATTAAGGCATGCTGGGATATGTTTAACCTAATGTCTTCTTTTCTTCCCAAAGTAATCCAGGAAATCTTGTGCTGTAAAAGGAGAGCGAACTACAGGTGGTTGTCCATGCAAAAGTGTTGCCACCGTGTCGAACAAGAACTTTGAGTTATGCTTGTTTTTGTTGATCAAATCAGAGTAATAGGTCCACTTTGTAGCCAATAATACATGTTTATAGTCTAAGATAGCATCACGCCACGCAAGGTGGAATACTTCTCATTTTGAACGACGCCATTTCCATTCTAGACCTCTTGCTTTATGCTTCAGGTCACGCAGGTAATCACTGAACCAAGGTGACTGCGATTTGGGGGAGCGCGGTTTTAACACAGGTGGTGCAATCATGTCAAATCAAAAATCAAATCAATTTTATTTATATAGCGCCAAATCACAACAACAGTTGCCCCAAGGCGCTTTATATTGCAAGGCAAAAGCCATACAATAATTACAGAAAAACACCAACGGTCAAAACGACCGATGTCGAGTGTAGTTTTGAGCTCTGAGTTTAAACTATCCACAAGTCTGTCTACTGACTGGGTATTTGTCATATGTGAAGCTAAGACATCAGGCAGTCTAGCTTCGAGTTCAGTATTAGTTGAGGAGTTGATGCATCGCCGTAGTGATAAATAAGGTTGTTATTCCAATAAACACAGCAGCGAAACTGTAAACTTAATAGGTGAGTGATCAGACACCACTGATGTAAGAAGCATGATGTCAATATTCGTGACAGCAATACCACGTGCGAGAACCAGATCCAGGGTATTTCCACTAATGTGCGTCGAATCCCGAATGCATTGCCGAAATCCTAATGCGTCCACAATTTCCATAAATGATTTGCAGAGGGGATCAGAAGGCTTATTTATATGAATGTTAAAGTCACCAATGATCAGAATGTTATCTACACTAGTTGACAAGTTAGAGATGAACGTACCAAATTCATCTAAGAATTCAGAATATGGGCCAGGAGGCCTATATACAGTGACAAAGTAATACGGGTGATTTTTATTCTTCTGACCTTGGCAATCAATCAATCAATCAATTTTTTTATATAGCGCCAAATCACAACAACACATTTGCCCCAAGGCAATGTGTAATATCCTGAGCAGAGCGGAGAATCAGATGCTCAAACGAGTGATATTTGTAACCCCCAACAGCTAATAAGCTAAACCTAGATTTATAAATAAGAGCAACACCCCCGCCTTGCTTCGCATCATGAGGGATGTGACTAAATGTATATGCTGGTGGGCAGGCCTCATTTAAGGGGAGGACAGCTGTAGGTTTAAGCCAGGTTTCACATAACCCAATCATATCTAAGTGATGATCAATAATTAAATCATTAATCAACAATGATTTTGAGGACAGTGATCTTATGTTAATGAGACCCAGACTAAGGACCTTAGTGGGGTGGACAGTTGAACTGTTTGGGTTTAGAGGTGGTTCCAGAGTAGCATATATAAGATGCCTAGAAGTAGGTTTAGGTTTAAGACATTCCATGCGCGTTGTAGGTAGCAGACACGAAATCTTTGCTATTGCTGGAACAACCACTGGGCCATTCTCAATTTCAACGTCATCCAATATAGTAATGGGTATTAAGTTTGGAAAGCATATCCCTCTATGATTTTTATGGACACGACTACGTAAGCAGGCCACAGTCTCAACTTGTTGAAATTCCCTCCCTGGCAAATAAACTGCACTATCACCATAGTGGATTTTCTGCACTAAATTCCCCACTAAGCTAATGGATTCTACACCCACATTTGTCATAAGCCTTGCAGGGTCTCTAATCACCTGCTCCATGGCTTGCTGTAGATTCCTAATGTCACCCTCCCTGTAGAGCTCTATCTATGTTCGCAGACAAGATGACGGCGCCTTCCCAAGCAGGATGGAGGCCGTCCGGCATCAGCAAGCCACGGCGGCCCCAGAACGAAGGCCATTTATCAATAAAGCTAAAGCCTTGCTGTCTACAAAACTGCGCCAGCCACCTATTTAACGATGTCAGCCTGCTAAACGCCTCATCAGTACCCCGGGAAGGGAGGGGACCAGAGACTATTAATCGATGCCGACACATCTTTCTGGCAAGGTCACAAGTCCTCTCTATGTCCATTTTTGTGACCTCTGAGTGCTTCATCCTGATATCATTGGTGCCAATGTGAATAACTATGTGACTATATCTCATGTCATGTTCCTTCATCTGTCTTCCCTTCTGCAGCGTCAGCACCCTAAGATGAGATGCAATGTCGGGAGCTCTGGCCCCAGGAATACATTTAACATCAGCCGGCGTCTGTAACCTGACTTTGCGTGTTATAGAATCCCCTATCACTAAAGTCCGGTGTTTCGGCCTGGAGACAGGAGTGGAAGTCACTTGTGGGCTCAGAGAATTCACACCTGGCAAATCCAAGGGGGATAACCGATTCACAGTTCGCACTGGCGAGTGTGATCGGGGTGCCACAACCGGGCACCAAGCCCTATGGGGCTTCCTCCGTCTAGCCACAATCTGAAAGCCGTCCTCCACAGCCGGCGTTTCTAAGCTGATGCTAATGGGCTCGCTAGCTGGCCCAACACTAACCTCATCTGGAGTGCCCGTAACATCTAACTCCACTGCGCTAAGAAGCTGCTCTAACTTACGGACACGGCTCTCTAAGAGAGCCACCCTATCTTCCAACATCACGCAGGATTTACGGAGGGTGTAAAGTAGAATTAGTAGTGTACTTTGTGCACTAAGAAATTCAAGAATGTAGCCAAGCAAACACGAGCTAACCAATAATGGATAAGCTAACCACTCCTAAGGCTCACACAGACGCAAATAAATGAATTAAAATTCACAGCAGTTACACTGAAAAACTAACAGAAGTATTAAACAGGTAAAAAAAGCAGCAGCTATAAAATACACTAAACAGTTAATTAACTAACAGGAGTGTAAAAAAAATGAAATGGAAAAAATGATGGCGGGCGTCCGAAATAGCTAACGCAAGCTAACCGCAAGCGAAAATGCTAGCCGCTCCTAAGATTTTACACAGGAGTAAAATAATTACTTAAAATTCACAGCATTTGGACTGAAAAACGAACAGAAGTATTAAATGGGTAGAAAAGAAACAGCTATAAAAAGTAACAATGGAGAGGGGAGGGGTCGACCTAGCTAGCGAATGCTAACTACTAGCGATTCACAACAGGACTGTTGTTAAATAACGTTCAGAGTAGATACAGTTAATAACCAGAAGAGTGCTAAACAGAAATAAAAGAAGCGTATACAACCATGTGAAGTTCAGAGTGGCGTCACAGCAACAAACAATCCGTCAGAAGCAAGTTGCCAGATCTGTGAAAGTCAGCAAGCCTCCGTTCTGTCTATCCATTCTATTTAAATTAATGTCACATATGAGCTTTATAAAGTGAAAATATCAGCTATATGTTTTAGTTTTAAAGTAATGCACTCATTTAGAAGGTTTTAGTGTTTGGACCACACATGCTGCAGTGCATTGTGGGTAACATTTCATGACAGGAGAAATGCATTGAGACCACTGATCTCTGTATAACACTGGATCACTCATTAGCCAATATCTTTGAAGCAAACTGGCCGCCATATTACCATTCCCATGTCCTGCTCCTCAATGCTTTTTTCTATTGAGCTTTAATGAGGCGCGCACAACTTTATTCTTTGTGATTTCATTAAAAAAATACTTTCATGTGCAGCTATAAACTGCACAAATCACCAGTTCAAAGACTGTGGACGAACATTTCACCTGTGAGGATGACTGAAATGGGAAGTACACACACACACACACACACACTCATCTTCAACCACTTAGTCCAATTAAGGGTTGCGGGGGGCTGGAGCCTATCCCAGTAGTCATAGAGCGTGAGGTGGGGTTCACCCAGGCAGGACGCCAGTCTGTCACAGGGCCACAAACAGACAAACAAACACATTCACACCCACTCGCACACCTACGGACAATTTAAAGATACCAGTCCACCTAACCCGTGTGTCTTTGGATGTGGGAGGAAGCCGGAGCACCCGGAGGAAACCCACACAAACACAGGGAGAACATGCAAACTCCACACAGAAAGGCCACAAGCGGGAATAGAACCCATGACCTTCTTGCTGTCAGGCAACAGTGCTAAGCACTAAGCCACCATGCTACCCGAAATGGGAACTACGTAATGAACAATAATTTGAAGAGTTCTCTCCCTTATTCCAGCATAAAGGCAAAGATAATAATAAGAATAATAATAAGTGGCTTATTAACTCAACATGTGGAGCCACATGTTGAGCTTTGTGTTGGATGAACTATTTTAAGACATTTATTAGGTCTACTTCTGCATAGTTTTGGAGCTTTAGGTGTTGTTGCTACGAGCTTTATTGTATTAGTCTGAAGCTCACAGAGCTGTGTGTTGTCATTACATCATTACAGAGAAAACTAACTCTCCTGTAACTAGTTAAGTGCTGTTTTATTCTTTTAGTGCAACTATTTAAAAAAAAAAAATCCACTATTTCTGTGTTAGCCATCATGACTTTTGTTCATAATATGGTACAGTACACACACACACACACACATATCTATATATATATATATAGATAGATAGATAGATAGATAGTCACGTTGGGACCAGGAAGCAGAGTTGTAGTCTTACACACCTCTCTGCAGCTTCACTCCCCCTGCCATCCCCTCATTACCCCATCCCCGTAGAGACGGTGCCTGCTCCCAGACCACCAATAACCAGCAAAAAAGAAAAAATAATATAGCACCTTCAATTGCACCACAGACTAAAACAGTTAAATGTGGTATATTAAACATTAGGTCTCTCTCTTCTAAGTTCCTGTTAGTAAATGATATAATAATTGATCAACATATTGATTTATTCTGCCTTACAGAAACCTGGTTACAGCAGGATGAATATGTTAGTTTAAATGAGTCAACACCCCCGAGTCACACTAACTGTCAGAATGCTCGTAGCACGGGCCGAGGCAGAGGATTAGCAGCAATCTTCCATTCCAGCTTATTAATTAATCAAAAACCCAGACAGAGCTTTAATTCATTTGAAAGCTTGTCTCTTAGTCTTGTCCATCCAAATTGGAAGTCCCAAAAAACAGTTTTATTTGTTATTATCTATCGTCCACCTGGTCGTTACTGTGAGTTTCTCTGTGAATTTTCAGACCTTTTGTCTGACTTAGTGCTTAGCTCAGATAAGATAATTATAGTGGGCGATTTTAACATCCACACAGATGCTGAGAATGACAGCCTCAACACTGCATTTAATCTATTATTAGACTCTATTGGCTTTGCTCAAAATGTAAATGAGTCCACCCACCACTTTAATCATATCTTAGATCTTGTTCTGACTTATGGTATGGAAATAGAAGACTTAACAGTATTCCCTGAAAACTCCCTTCTGTCTGATCATTTCTTAATAACATTTACATTTACTCTGATGGACTACCCAGCAGTGGGGAATAAGTTTCATTACACTAGAAGTCTTTCAGAAAGTGCTGTAACTAGGTTTAAGGATATGATTCCTTCTTTATGTTCTCTAATGCCATATACCAACACAGTGCAGAGTAGCTACCTAAACTCTGTGAGTGAGATAGATTATCTCGTCAGTAGTTTTACATCCTCATTGAGGACAACTTTGGATGCTGTAGCTCCTCTGAAAAAGAGAGCTTTAAATCAGAAGTGCCTGACTCCGTGGTATAACTCACAAACTCGCAGCTTAAAGCAGATAACCTGTAAGTTGGAGAGGAAATGGTGTCTCACTAATTTAGAAGATCTTCACTTAGCCTGGAAAAAGAGTCTGTTGCTCTATAAAAAAAGCCCTCCGTAAAGCTAGGACATCTTACTACTCATCACTTATTGAAAAAAATAAGAACAACCCCAGGTTTCTTTTCAGCACTGTAGCCAGGCTGACAAAGAGTCAGAGCTCTATTGAGCCAAGTATTCCTTTAACTTTAACTAGTAATGACTTCATGACTTTCTTTGCTAATAAAATTTTAACTATTAGAGAAAAAATTACTCATAACCATCCCAAAGACATATTGTTATCTTTGGCTGCTTTCAGTGATGCCGGTATTTGGTCAGACTCTTTCTCTCCGATTGTTCTGTCTGAGTTATTTTCATTAGTTACTTCCTCCAAACCATCAACATGTCTATTAGACCCCATTCCTATCAGGCTGCTCAAGGAAGCCCTACCATTAATTAATGCTTCGATCTTAAATATGATCAATCTGTCTTTATTAGTTGGCTATGTACCACAGGCTTTTAAGGTGGCAGTAATTAAACCATTACTTAAAAAGCCATCACTTGACCCAGCTATCTTAGCTAATTATAGGCCAATCTCCAACCTTCCTTTTCTCTCAAAAATTCTTGAAAGGGTAGTTGTAAAACAGCTAACTGATCATCTGCAGAGGAATGGTCTATTTGAAGAGTTTCAGTCAGGTTTTAGAATTCATCATAGTACAGAAACAGCATTAGTGAAGGTTACAAATGATCTTCTTATGGCCTCGGACAGTGGACTCATCTCTGTGCTTGTTCTGGTAGACCTCAGTGCTGCTTTTGATACTGTTGACCATAAAATTTTATTACAGAGATTAGAGCATGCCATAGGTATTAAAGGCACTGCGCTGCGGTGGTTTGAATCATATTTGTCTAATAGATTACAATTTGTTCATGTAAATGGGGAATCTTCTTCACAGACTAAAGTTAATTATGGAGTTCCACAAGGTTCTGTGCTAGGACCAATTTTATTCACTTTATACATGCTTCCCTTAGGCAGTATTATTAGACAGCATTGCTTAAATTTTCATTGTTACGCAGATGATACCCAGCTTTATCTATCCATGAAGCCAGAGGACACACACCAATTAGCTAAACTGCAGGATTGTCTTACAGACATAAAGACATGGATGACCTCTAATTTCCTGCTTTTAAACTCAAATAAAA
Organism: Thalassophryne amazonica; assembly: GCF_902500255.1. Taxonomy (NCBI): domain Eukaryota; kingdom Metazoa; phylum Chordata; class Actinopteri; order Batrachoidiformes; family Batrachoididae; genus Thalassophryne; species Thalassophryne amazonica. The sequence goes on from NC_047104.1 coordinate 1,212,256, forward strand.
CTGAAGTTATTGTACTTGGCCCCACAAATCTTAGAAACATGGTGTCTAACCAGATCCTTACTCTGGATGGCATTACCCTGACCTCTAGTAATACTGTGAGAAATCTTGGAGTCATTTTTGATCAGGATATGTCATTCAAAGCACTTATTAAACAAATATGTAGGACTGCTTTTTTGCATTTACGCAATATCTCTAAAATCAGAAAGGTCTTGTCTCAGAGTGATGCTGAAAAACTAATTCATGCATTTATTTCCTCTAGGCTGGACTATTGTAATTCATTATTATCAGGTTGTCCTAAAAGTTCCCTGAAAAGCCTTCAGTTAATTCAAAATGCTGCAGCTAGAGTACTGACGGGGACTAGAAGGAGAGAGCATATTTCACCCATATTGGCCTCTCTTCATTGGCTTCCTGTTAATTCTAGAATAGAATTTAAAATTCTTCTTCTTACTTATAAGGTTTTGAATAATCAGGTCCCATCTTATCTTAGGGACCTCGTAGTACCATATCACCCCAATAGAGCGCTTCGCTCTCAGACTGCAGGCTTACTTGTAGTTCCTAGGGTTTGTAAGAGTAGAATGGGAGGCAGAGCCTTCAGCTTTCAGGCTCCTCTCCTGTGGAACCAGCTCCCCAAACTCACAGTAACGACCAGGTGGACGATAGATAACAAATAAAACTGGTTTTTGGGACTTCCAATTTGGATGGACAAGACTAAGAGTCAAGCTTTCAAATGAATTAAAGCTCTGTCTGGGTTTTTGATTAATTAATAAGCTGGAATGGAAGATTGCTGCTAATCCTCCTCCTCGGCCCGTGCTACGAGCATTCTGACAGTTAGTGTGACTCGGGGGTGTTGACTCATTTAAACTAACATATTCATCCTGCTGTAACCAGGTTTCTGTAAGGCAGAATAAATCAATATGTTGATCAATTATTATATCATTTACTAACAGGGACTTAGAAGAGAGAGATCTAATGTTTAATAGACCACATTTAACTGTTTTAGTCTGTGGTGCAGGATAGAGCCGTCTGTCTGCTAGGAAACATTTAAAATAGGTAGGTGCTAAAATCTTTGACTTCAGACTTCACGGAGGTTAACTGTTAAGCTTTAGTCGCTATGCCTGTAAAAATACATTAGCAGTCTAAAAATGATCAGACCAGAATTTATCAGAAGCTAATTAGCCCGCTGATGGCTTTAAAAGTTATCTGAAAAGCTCATCTGATAATGAAAGTTTCAGTAATTAGCGGTTAGCGGAACTGTGCCCACCACTGGGTGCCACATCACAGACTGAAGTGTCTTACGTGCACGGTGCTCGTGCATGTCTGTTCAGTCTAAAAGTAGAGATCTGCCAGGGGAGTCCCTTATTAACACGACTCCAGTTCTACAGAGAACCGTGTCCTGATGTTCCTCAGACGTCTGTCTCCCAGCAGAGGACTTGATGTATGATGGACTCGGGTGCACAAAGTGCATGACTGCAAATCTTAATAAATCTGAATTACAGAAAACCCAGCAAAATGTGCATGGGGGCAGTGCACGGCCGTGGGCTGCAGAATGCGTGGATCTGTTTTACAGACATTAATGGATTGTGTATGGTCAACTGACTCCTCCTGGTCCCAGGTTGACCTTTAAAGTGACAAAAACTGCCCAAAAATAAAAGTAGTTATTGCAAGTAATTAGTCATACAATAGTTTGATAAAAATCACATTGTACAAGAGTATAAACTGTGACTCATCATACAAATCCTTCAACTAAATATTATTGTTCAGGTAACAAATATGAACCACTAAGTTTATTTTTCGTACAGGTGTTCCTCCAAATCAGCTGCACAAGTACGGCAGTTTGGGCTCCGTCGACCTGGCTGCGGTTCTGGAACCTCTGGACTTTGTGCTTCCTGAGCGAGAAGCAGTGCCGCCCCCTCTGCTGGTCGACATCTGCGCCGAGCTCAGTGGCCCGACCGCTGACGACCAGCAGCAAGACGAACCAGTGAGAGATCCCGATCCAACGGGAATCCCGTCGGTTCCTGCAGACTCTGAACCAGAGCTCAAGATTGAACTGACTGACCCAAAGTCCGAAAAGAAAGAGTTAGAACCCGAGAGTGTGGAGTTTGTCACAGAAACTGGTACCACTGTGGCGTTAAGCAGTTGATTAAATGAACTTTCCAAAGGTGTCTTTTGTGTATTTAAGATCACTAATCTGAATCTTTTTGTATTTTTGAACTGTTGCTTTGGAAGAATATTTTCTGATCCTGGTTATTGGGCAGCGCAGTCTCGTTTGAGGACGGGCGCTAAAAGGTTAAAATATGACACAATCCTACGTCCGGGGACAGCCGTCTGTTTTGGGGTAAATTGCACACAAAATGAAAATGCTAAGAAAGTGAGGTTGTGGTGGAAAGTGGACATGTGTTGCGGTTTGTTTCTGACCCGGAGCTCAAACGTGTCGAGGCGGTTTTGTAGGCGAGAGAACGCAGCTCCTCTCAGGTTAGCTGTGTTGGCTAACACTTACTGACACGACGTCTCACTTTCGCCTCGTCACTTCTCTACGGAAGCGTATTGCATTCACTGGATAAAATTTTTTTTCGGAATTATCTCTTGTAATTATGAGATCCCGATGTCGTGATCTTTTCTCGTAATTATGAGACAAGATCTCGTAATTTCGATATCTCGAAATTATGACATCAGTGGTCTTTTTTTTTTTTTATCCAGTGAATGCAATACGCTTCCATACTTCCCCACTGGGAACTGGAAGGAGAAAAAAAAACAAAAAAAAACTGCACCTTTAGCAGCTGAAAACAAAACAGTCCACCATGTTTCTGTGTGAAGTGACGCTGTGTTTGTGTTGCACAACCGGATGCTGTCTGGTGGTCAAATCCCACAAAATCACAGAGGCGCTCTAACCAGACTGTTCTGCCCTTTAGGTGAGCATATAATTAAATGACTTGTAGTTTTAATGGATGTATTTATCGTGATTATGTGTCTGAATGAGTCCCAGACGGGGACCAGGTGGATATTAGCGGTTTCATGATCTGAACACAGCACGGAAACTGTAAGATGAGCTCCGTCGACACACACCTGACTCTAACATCAGATTCTATATCTGGGTTTTTCTAACATGTGAACAGTAACAGCGGTTAAACACAAGGGAACATGTAATTTACATATTGAACAGAAATTAAAGCATTAATATCAGGAGGTGATGTTGTCTGTGCTTCATATATATATTTTACTTGATTTGTGTGGTGTTGGGTCGCTTCAGACAGATGGGGTGTAACCCTCACAGGAACTAGTAGTACTTAAACCACACTAACAACACAACAGTCATAATTAGATTTTGACAGGGAACAAAATAAACTGAAGGAGAAGTGCACAAAAATGTTTCAGGGTATTTACAGTAGTGTTCAGAATAATAGTAGTTCTATGTGACTAAAAAGATTAATCCAGGTTTTGAGTATATTTCTTATTGTTACATGGGAAACAAGGTACCAGTAGATTCAGTAGATTCTCACAAATCCAACAAGACCAAGCATTCATGATATGCACACTCTTAAGGCTATGAAATTGGGCTATTAGTAAAAAAAAAAGTAGAAAAGGGGGTGTTCACAATAATAGTAGTGTGGCATTCAGTCAGTGAGTTCGTCAGTTTTGTGGAACAAACAGGTGTGAATCAGGTGTCCCCTATTTAAGGATGAAGCCAGCACCTGTTGAACATGCTTTTCTCTTTGAAAGCCTGAGGAAAATGGGACGTTCAAGACATTGTTCAGAAGAACAGCGTAGTTTGATTAAAAAGTTGATTGGAGAGGGGAAAACTTATACACAGGTGCAAAAAAATTATAGGCTGTTCATCTACAATGATCTCCAATGCTTTAAAATGGACCAAAAAAAAAAAACCAGAGATGCGTGGAAGAAAATGGAAAACAACCATCAAAATGGATAGAAGAATAACCAGAATGGCAAAGGCTCACCCATTGATCAGCTCCAGGATGATCAAAGACAGTCTGGAGTTACCTGTAAGTGCTGTGACAGTTAGAAGACGCCTGTGTGAAGCTAATTTATTTGCAAGAATCCCCCGCAAAGTCCCTCTGTTAAATAAAACGTGCAGAAGAGGCTACAATTTGCCAAAGAACACATCAACTGGCCTAAAAAGAAATGGAGGAATATTTTGTGGACTGATAAGAGTAAAATTGTTTTTGGGTCCAAGGGCCGCAGACAGTTTGTGAGACGACCCCCAAACTCTGAATTCAAGCCACAGTTCACAGTGAAGACAGTGAAGCATGGTGGTGCAAGCATCATGATATGGGCATGTTTCTCCTACTATGGTGTCGGGCCTATATATCACATACCAGGTATCATGGATCAGTTTGGATATGTCAGAATACTTGAAGAGGTCATGTTGCCTTATGCTGAAGAGGACATGCCCTTGAAATGGGTGTTTCAACAAGACAATGACCCCAAACACACTAGTAAACCAGCAGAATCTTGGTTCCAAACCAACAAAATTAATGCCTCGCAGATGTGAAGAAATCATGAAAAACTGTAGTTATACCAGTGATTCTCAACCGGGGTGCCGTGGGCAATTATCAAATATCACCATTATCGGGTGTATGTGCTGTAATAGTGTGGCAGATGGTGTAATGCTCTTTTATTCCAGTAGATGGCAGCAAAGCGCGCAGTAGCGCTGAGCCGTGTGCCGACAAGGAGGCGTGATCGCCATTTTAATTCCGGGCAAGTTAGTGATTTGTGTGCATAGAAGTTCACTTAGTCTCGTCAAGAAACAGGTGGAATATGTCGGAAAGCTGCACATGTTGGCAAAGTCACAAACGGAGGAACAAGGGAGACAATATTTCCTTCCATAAGTAAGTGGTTTTGGTTCTTCTTGTCACTTTGTCCGTGATATTTGGATGATAAACAGCTGTATGTCTCCTGTCGTACCTGTGTCACCCGATGACACGGATCATTAATTTCACTTATGTCTAGTTGATATTTTCCACTGCTAGACCAATGTCTAGTTAAAATTCTTGTCGTTAGTGACTAAAAATTGTTCGACAAGACTGGGGAGTTTTTTTTGTTTCACCTTAAAATGAGATTAATGACCCGCGCTGTGCTGCCACACACACAGAGATGTGCACACACACACACACACACACACCGCTGACTTCATGAATGAAACTCGGTCAATAAAGGATAATTGTGTAAAAATATAATATATATAAATGTATTGTAATGGTTTTAGGAGCCGCGCTGCGTTTAACAGCAGCAGCGCAGATCTGTGTAACTTTCAACACTAATATTTGAGAATGTGTGTGTGTGTCAGAGTAAGTATAATACTTTCCTGACATAATTTAATGTAATTTAACTGGCTCGATATCCAGGTCAAAATGGCATTTTAACACGTATTTTGCGAGCATTTTTCTGAGTGTTCAGTCGCGAATCTGCATTGAAAATGCATTAACATCCGGGCACTTCATCAATATTTTGCCCGGTTAGACGTCATGTCTCTGTCCATGAAGGGACATTTACGTTTAGTGTGCAGCATTGGGACTGCGCTCTCTAGTTCTTATATACAGCTCTATGACTATAGTATACTGTGTTACGTCATATCTGTACTGCACGTGTTGCTAACGCGGTGTGTGACACGTGACACATGACATATGACACATGACAGTGGTGTGCCGCAGGATTTTGTAAATATAAAAAGGGTGCCGCGGCTCAAAAAAGGTTGAGAATCACTGGGTTATAGAACTAAATACTAGTTTAGTGATTCACAGGATTGATAAAAAAGCAGTTTGAACATAATAGTTTTGAGTTTGTAGCATCAACAGCAGATGCTACTTTTTCTACTTTTTTTTTTAACTAATAGCCCAATTTCATAGCCTTAAGAGTGTGCATATCATGAACGCTTGGTCTTGTTGGATTTGTGAGAATCTACTGAATCTACTGGTACCTTGTTTCCCATGTAACAATAAGAAACAGGGGGTCGTTTTGACCGTTGGGGTTTTACATCATTATTGTATGGCCTTGCCTTACAATATAAAGCGCCTTGGGGCAACTGTTTGTTGTGATTTGGCGCTATATAAAAAAAAAATTGATTGATTGATTGATTGAAATATACTCAAAACCTGGATTAATCTTTTTAGTCACACAGCACTACTATTATTCTGAACACTACTGTACATCTCAACAACAAAGCCTGGATGGATGATCTGAAGCATTTCCTGATCAGCAAAATATCTGTGATTGACTGGTATGAATGACTTCATAAGGACACCATTACAGATGTGTATTAATATATTTTACATTAACATTGTGCATCAGCCCTCTGATGACTTTCATATTTTAAATACATCCATCACTTATTAACATGTCTACATTACTGACTGTGTGTGTGTTAACTTGTTTATGCAAGTGTGTTTATGGTAGACAATCTAACTTCCAATAAATACTTATGTCATTTTGTGTTCTAAGGAGGATCCCGACCCCAGCGGCTGCAGTTCCTGAAAACTCTAACCTGCTGTGCACATAATACTTTTGAAAAACTACAGTCCCCGTGGACAATATGTAGCAAATGATTTATTATGCATGTTTAATGTTTAATTCAGAGTTTTGGAGGAAAGACTCGTGTGGCACAGAGCATTAAATTCAGGACTTTATGATATATTTAAAATAAATGACATTTCTGGTCAGGCGAGTGCTTTCGACAGCTGTGTGACAGCAGCAGGCCTTTAGTTTTCTGGTTGTAGAACGACGCGCGGCGCTCAAGTCATTAACACCTTTAAACGGAGTCACTTCTTTTTCACAAACTTCTTGCGGGCAGAGTTGGGGTTGGCTCGCCACCTGCCGCCGCCACACTGGCTGTCCCGGATCTGCAGGTTGGCGGCGCGGCTGTAGATGTCGTTCTCACAGAACGGCGAAGCTCCTGCTAGGTAGTCAGGATTAAAGACGTCCGTTTTCTGGCGAGCTTTCCTGGACAACCTCTGCTGGGGGAAACGCTGGTCTTCCACCAGGTGGGGGTTGTTGGCATGTTTGCCCCCCTGAGGCAGCGGTAAGGAGTACTGCGGCACAAAACACAAACTGTTCAGGCGGACCTGCGTCTCAACAGAACCCCTGGTAATACTGGCTCTGTTTTTATTTTCTCACCCTCAGGCCTCTGGGGTTCAGCACTTTGGGGTTCCTGGAGAAATGCATCTGCATGCCGCCATCCTCGCTGATAGTCACCGCCAGCTTCTTCAGTGTCTTGTTGCCACAGTGAGGACAGAAGACCTTTGCCATGTTGGTGGTTGTTCTGGAGAGAAAACACATTTGACTAATCTGCCATCACGAAATACAAGCCGCCGTGATGGAGGACGACACTCGCTGCCTTCCTAGTGCCCGTCTGTCACAACGCAATAAAATCTCTTGGATGATCAGATTGTCTCCAAAGTGGATGCCTACATTCTCCATGTCAAGTTCTCAGAAAAGCCTGACATTGACCTTACTGTGACCTTTATAAAACACAACTCCTTTATTGAGCTGCTCCTCAGGCTGAGGTGGAAAAACCAGGACCCGTATCCAGAGCTGCCAAGTCCGTCTAAAGACTCTATCAAGGAATGTCAGCCTCCGAGTGATCCAGCAGGTGTCTGAGAGCAACCACCAGACACAAACTCCTGAGTCTTCTAAGAGCTGTGATTGGTTGTCACAAAAAAAGGAAAGAGAAAAAACAAACAAAAACAAAAAAAATGCACTCGGCGCTCCCAGTTACGGACGGACAGTGAAATCAACCAATCATATAACCTGAACTGTACCAAGATGCGTCATCGTGAAAATAATTTAATGTCATGATGATGGAACTCAGCAAACCTAAATGAATTGTGACGCAGCTTGAACACGTGTGAAGAAACCTCACTGACATGTCGATCGCACCGGTCAACACCAGTTTTCCTGCACGGACTTTTTCAAAGGATGCTGGGTAATCTGGGGGCACTGAATCCAAATCTGGAGTTACATCACTTTTTTGAGATGTGAAAACAAAATTGATATTTGTGCTGAAAGTTTAAAATTTATGTTGCCTTTATGAACCCATATATGGACTAAGTCAGCTACTCCCTTAAGAATGCATTTTCAAAACTACTTTTATGTTCGCATCCTTTTAGAGCGTTACTGACCACCGTATACAAATACTAAACACGTCAAACATATTGAATAATACAATCTGCAGCATTATGCTCGTCACCACTGAAAAGCTCATTTTTTCTTAGTTTTGTGTCTTTCTCTCAGAATTAAATTTGCAGCTTTAAACCAACAGCATGGAAAAAATACAGGAAACAGTACAAGTGTCACTTTAAAATGATCAGTAGCAGGACGGACTATACAGAGAGACTTGACCGTATGCACTGTGTCCTCTTCTTCTTCATCATCAGAAGTGGATGAAGATGTGGAAGAAGTAAACTGGTCGTCATCGATGTCTGGTACAGCAGATGGATCTGCACGTGCCGTTTCTTTTTCTTATTACTAAATCCCTCCATGTTTACAAGACAGACATAGTTGTCATCTAAGTGGTTTCTTGCTTCTCTCCAAACCATCAACACGCCAATTCTGAGCTCAGCGTTCTGTCCTTGAGACCAGGATCTCAGTGTTTCCACACAAGTTGTGCAAACTTGGTGAGGCGCCCAGTTTCTGTCCTGGTCACCAAGTGGTACTCCGAAATAAGCAAAGTACACTCTTTAGATAAAAGTACTGATGTTAGGTCTTTGAGGTGGTAAAGTCAAGCAGCCACAGACAGAACAGAAAATATCTGGGTCACTGCAACACTTCCTTGGCCTGGAAGTCAGAGTCTGAACCTGTCACACAATAGCAAAGATGTTAAGAAACGAAAGCGGTTACAGTCAATGATACGGTTAAAAATGACAACATTTCTTAACCTTATTATTTTCTCTGGAAACAGCTGGTTTTCTAACTTCGTGGTTACGACTCGTGTCAAACACGGAAGCAAAAGTTGTCTCTCTCTCGCTTCTTCAGCGCCATAAACAATATTACGGCTCTTTGTTCACATTTTATGAACCTGGTTTAAAAATTCTGCTTTTGAAGCTGCTTTTGTGTGATTCATAGCATCAAACTTGTGAGTGAATGAATAACATTTGTATCATCCATCAATACGGAACATTTAGACTGCAAAAAAAACTGCAATGTGACAGAGAAAATCTGGGCTCAAATTCTGATTCAGCACCCCAAAATGACCCTAAATCAGTTCTCAAAGTCCATGCAAGACTTTCTTTTGACCAGTTTATACTGATTAGCTTAATGTTATGTGCCGTAGGACACTCTGGTACGTGCTGTAATCCAAAGTGAGGGCAGAGATTGCAGCACATAAGACAAGTTCTTCTCAAATAGGCGAGTTTAGCTAGTGGTGGGCAATCGTGCCATGGTTTCCCTTTCTACCAATCACCTCAGCAGGTGATTTCATTGATGATCAGGGCCTGTATGCACAAAGCAGCCTGAGGCTAAAAATAGCTCCTAGTGACATTATTCTAAGAAAAATCTTAGAAGATGAAAGTTGTCCGCAAATCTCCTTAGGCCTTAAGAGAACTCCTAAGGTGCCAAACTGGTAAGAGGACGGAGGAGGACTTTTAAGAAACCTAAGAGTGTCTTAAAGAGAGAAGCTGGCGGAAAAGACGGAGAGGAAGCAGAGACATTCTCTGTATGTAGGATGACCAGTGTTGGGCACAGATAACCAAAAAATTAACTTTGATAACAGATAATCAGATAACTGAAAAGTTTTCTTTGATAAAGATAAAACAAAAAAACACCCAAAAATGTATCGGAAGTTACAGATAACCGATAAATTCCAGTATTGTCTAACGGAAAACTTGCAACTACTAACAAGCTGATTTTGAGTTTTAACATTGTTTCTGGAAGCATCAAAAGCAACAACAGACCCAAACAATGAGTCAGCACTTCTGTCTTTGAGCGTCCTGCCCCCTGCTGGAAGCTCCTGTTTACTACATGGCTTCCAGCACAGAAGCAGCTGAGAGGAACCACAAAGCTCAACTCTACTCAATCACAGCGCTGCCGTCAGGTGGAGGTCTTGGAAAATAAAGCAGTGCTGACTTATGGTTTGGTGTATAAATAAAATGAATACTGATAGAATAACTCCATTAATGTCAATTCAGTCATATATCTTTTAATGTTGAATAATGCACTATGTCATGTGTTGGTGTTTACAGATAAATGTGCTTTTGTAAAATGTCATTTTTTTTATTTGTAAAAAAAAGGCATTTTCAAAAAAAAAAAAAAAAAAAAAAAAGCCAAGTTGTAATTAGATAACCGTCTGATATAATGATGATGGGTGATGATGATGAGGGTGCGCAGGCACAAGCACATCACCCCCATTCTTCACTCCCTCCACTGGCTCCCCATTCACTGCCGTATTCAATACAAAGTCCTCCTGCACACTCATCACTGTCTCTACGGTGCTGCCCCCACTTACCTCACTGAACTGCTCACACCACACACTTCCACTAGGACCGGTCAGGCCAACAGCACTGTCTAGCTGTGCCCAGGACACGGCTCAAGACCATGTGTGATAGGGCCTTCTCAGTGGCTGCTCCCTGTCTATGGAATGCCCTCCCAGACCATCTCAGGGCTCCACAGATGGTGGATGCTTTTAAAAAAGGACTCAAAACCTACCTTTTTACTCTGGCTTTTAGCTAAATAATTGCTACTGTTTTATCGCTCTTATTTTGATTTTACATTGATTAATAGTCTTTTGTGTTCTTCTGTTTTATACTGTAGCACTTTGGGATTTGGTGTCAAATGTAAGGGTGATTCTTTATCTACAGGCCTTGGGGCAACTGTTTGTTGTGATTTGGCGCTATATACATGTGCTCTGATGTCACTGTTTATCTCCATAGAAACTACCCAAACAATCTCTCATACAAACTGTTTAAAGGGACATTACAGTGTTGTGGTGGAAATTACGGCAATAGTGTGGGACAACTACATTTTGTTTAAAAAAAATCACAACAGTTGTATGACACTGAATACCCCAATTATGTTTTGATTATTTTACTGATATTTTATTCAGAGATATTTTAAAACATTAGAAAAAATGTTTCTTTACCATTCATTTTTATCATTGAAGATCAAAAGTCTGGGTGTGGGACAAGCACAAAATGACAATATTTGCATATAATGATGCTTAAAAAAGGTGAAAAAGTCATTATAGACTACTAGAACAAATTTCTTAACACCGTTCCATTGTAAAGATAACTATAAAAGTGTGAAATTTCCCCTTTTTTCTGTTTTTCATACAATATGCTCAAAGGACATAATAAGTGCCAGTAGTCTAAGAATCACCCGTAAAGTGCATTATAAATAAAATTTATTATTATTATTATAACTGGTGTCAAAATAAATAGAACACTGCCATGATCTACTGGTGCCAGTGCGAGTTTTGGCCCTTTCTCAGCTGATTTTTCATGGTACAAGAATTTTTTTGTATCGCACAGTTTCAGGTTAATCCTGCGTCCTGCATCGTTTAGTATACATGGAGTAACAAGCTGCGTTTAACATCTCACGACCACCTCCTGATTGCCAATCGTATGGTCAGATGAAAATCAAACCTGCTTGATATTCTGGTCGGCCGTCGTGAGGGTATCCTGCTGCTGAAGCGCTACAAGTGTCCAACCTCTCACACTGTGCATCTGCAAACACCGCAGACCTGTCTCGTAATGTTTTTTTGTTTTTTTTACTTTGATGTCTCCCATTGATAGTTTTTGTAAATTAAGTTTGAAAAAATCTTCTGTTTACATTTTGCTTCTGGAAACACGAGTCCGACGTGTGGTTTTTGAACGTACAATGTGTGTGAGAACATAAATCCTGCGCTCTGAACTTTTACACCGTGCGGTTCTGTGGTACAGTTTGAGCTGGAACCGAGAACAGTGATTGAAAATATCAGCCCAGCTTCAGGGCGAATACTGCCATGAACAGTCCTTTGCCTGCAGAGGATAGAGTGGTTTCTTCCAGAAGCAACTCTCCTCTTTTTGCAGAGGGTAGAACTACACATCTGTTACAAAACATTTAACAGGTAGGTGCTCAACTGATTTTAAATTTTATAAATGTTTGTAGCTGTTCAGCTTTATTTACCACGTTAAGTCTAAAAATTATCGGACAAAAATTTATCAGAAGATACTTAGTCCAATAATGGTTTTCAAAGTTATCTGAAAAGATAATCCGATAATGGAAACTTTATCTTCGATAATTATCGGTTATCGGATTATCAGAACTATGCCCACCACTGAGGATGACAGTGAGTCAGTAACACACTACCAGCTTGATCTACGCCGTTATTTATGTTAATTTACTGTCTTAATGTATTTATAAATTGTTAAGGCTCTTGTTATCATATACACACACATCAATATTATCATTTTATTATTATTATTGATATTTTATTTTCTTATTCTATTTTTTATTTGATTTTTAAATGGACCACAATGGAAATAAGTGTTTTCACTTTCTTGTGTCATGCATGTAATTTTAATGTATTTACAATTATATTATGTACTTACATTGAACTTATTAATAAACTCACACACTTTTCATATGTAGATAATCGGCATGTGAATGAGATATGTTCAAACGTCTCAAGCTGTCTAACAATTCATTTTGTTTTGAACTGCGTGGAATAATGAAAGACAGGAGAGAGCTTTTGTCTTTTTGGCACTCTGCCACTAGGAGGCGCTCTTATTTTTCAGATGAAACAACACAGGGACAGCATCAACCACAATACACTTTTCACTTATGGTGACACCATGGTGACACTTAAAACACTAAAGCAATTGAACTACAAAAACTCAATAAATCAACAACAGTAACAACATTTTTAAACTAACATGAACCACAATAGTAACATTTAAAACCCCAAAACCCAGAACTCCCATAATGCATTGCAGCACAAGAATTTACAGGTTTAGGAACTGGCCCAGCGATCACTCCAATTTCATTTTGCTGAGTATCATCATCATGACATTAAATTATTTGCATGATTTGCATGATTACACATTTCTTAATCCAATTATATGATCAGTTGATTTTACTGTTCATTAATATGTAGGAGCACAGAGTGCATTTATTTTTTATTTCCCCCTTCCCTTTCCGTGACAACCAATCACAGCTCTTACAGGACCACGTCATACCTAGCAACAGGGTCAATCCCACCTCCTCACTAAGACTGGAGTTTCAGTCGCCTTCTTGCTCAGAGTTGCTCTCAGACACCTCCTGGCTCACTCGAAAGGCCCCCTGACATGAGCATGCCTGTAACTCACGCACTAGCACATGGGTTAAAGCAATAAATTTTCATCTGACTGAAAGTTTTTCCTGGCAAAAATCAATGCCAGCGATTCCCTATAATGTGGCGTATTCTAAATAGCCTCTAAGGAGAGACAGACAAAGCATAAAAAGAATGCAAAACTTGAACATAAAGGTACATAGAAGGATGGCGGCGGGCGGGGTGTAGTCTTGATTCTGGGGATCTGGGGATCTGGGGGTGCCCCCCCCCAGAACATTTTTTTAACCCTCTGGGGTCTGAGGGGCATTTTTTGGACAGTTCACTCGCCTGGCATAAATGTTTTATTATTGCTGTTAATGCTCTTAGCATCCCACAATCAAGTTTTATGTCTCTTTTCTTTCAAGACAACCTGTGCTTTCAGAATATATATGTTTTTGTTGTGTTTTACAAGTGTAATAAAGGTTTACAATCAGAAATAGGCAAGGAAAAAATAAAGCAAAAAATAATTTTCCACACACATCTATTCAAAAACACAGCAAACTATAATAAACAACTGTTTTGACACTTTATAAAGGTAATTTGAGGTCTTGTGTGAAAGACTGAACAACAAAAAGGTTCAAACAAACAAATGCACATTTTGAACAATATATACAAAATGGTCTATGCGTTTTGTTGTCCACTGATATGGTAAACAGTGCTTTATGCAGAGAAAGCAACAGAGTTATCCAGTAACATTCACATGCAAACTAGTGGAGCAATGCTGATAGTTACACACTCCTTGTTTAAGCACGTGAGATTGTCATCAGAGGCTCTCCGTCTGCTTTCACTGATCGCTGTACGTAATGGCGCAGGGCACACTGAGTATGTACTAATAGTATGTACTCATTGGAGCACCCAGGGGGCTATTCAAACGGGCCAACTAGTAACACATCACTCCTGAAAATTATCTTTGGCTTTTCACGTGAAGTAAATCTGGCCTACGACTGGATTTTAGAAAACCATGTGACGGTGAACCAATTCCGATTGGACACTCACATTGTGCACGTCATCACACAGCTTCTATAAGGAGTACAAAGATGGCTGATGGATAGATAAACTTTATTGATCTCACAGAGGAGAAATTCACGTTACGTCAGCTCTTAAAAAACACACAAGGTGGGTGCAAGTAGAGGACAATGTTCATCGAACAGTGTGTACAAGAATAAGCAATAATAATAATAATACTTGTAACAGGACAAGACATAAGAAATGAGGTAGAAATAGAATATGTATGTATATATACACACACACACACTCACACACATACACCCACGTACATACCTATATACATATATATGTATACATATGCATATACACATATACATATATAAACATGATTGGGATTGAAAAGGAGATAGGAGCATCTTATTTACAATATGTGAAATGGAGTTTAGGTGTGATAAGGTGACATTAGTGCAGGGATTAGTAAATGAGCTGTTATTGCACGTGATTTGTGGACATATTATTGCATGTGATTATTGTACAGTCTGACAGCAGCAGGGAGGAACGACCTGCAGTATCGTTCCTTCTTGCACTGAGGGTGCCTCAGTCTGTCACTGAACGAGCTGCTCAGCTCCACTACAGTCCAGTGCAGAGGGTGAGAGGAGTTGTCCATGATGGATTTGAACTTGGTTAACACCCTCCTCTCAGCCACCTCCTCCAGAGAGTCCAGAGGACAGCCCAGGACAGAGCTGGACTTCCTGACCAGCTTGTTCAGTCTCTTTCTCTCCCGCTCTGTGCTACCCGGAGCCCAACAGATGACAGCATAGAGGAGAGCAGAGGCTACAACAGACTCATAGAAGGTCTTAAGCAGAGGCCTGCTCACTCCAAAGGATCTCAGTCTCCTCAGGAGGTGGAGGCGACTCTGGCCTTTCTTGTACAGGGCCTCAGTGTTGTGAGTCCGGTCCAGTTTGTTGTTGAGGTGAACACCCAGGTATTTGAGACTGTCCTGGCTCAAGACTGGCTGGCTCAAAAGTCTGTGGAGTTAACTTTTCAGCAAAAAAATAAAAGTAAGTTTCTATCTCATATCATTAAAAAGTTATTTATAGTTTAGTAAAGCTTGGTCTTAGCCGTCGTATACAACGACATCGGCCCCACAGGGTTAAAGACCAAGTCAAATTTTGTGTATTCTGGTGAATTTTAAAAGGTTTGAAGCCCCCTGAAACAAAGAAAACACTTCAATCTGTGAAATAAAAACACAGTATTGATTATGGGGGGTCTGGGGGATCTCTCCCAGAAATGTTTTAAAAGAGCAACTCAAATTTTGTATATTCTGGTGAATTTTAATGGGTATGAAGCCCTCTGAAACAAATAAAACTCACTTCAAACTGTCAAGTAAAAATTCTTTGTCTTCTGTAGTATTTTGATTTGTTCTATTCCGGTAAATGCACCAAATGGGTGCTGTGTTGCTGCTGTACAGTCAATAAAATACAAAATCAGGGTCTAAAGCAACTGACAATGTTGTCCTGCTGTGCACAAAGTAACACTGTCACCAGTTCTGAAAACACATGCGCACTGAGAAACTCAAAACTGGCTTATTCCCATTTAATCTGTAAAATGCGCTCACTCACAAAACAAACTAGGGATGTCCCGATCCGATCACGTGATCAGAAATTGGGCCCGATCACGTGGTTTCACACTTGATCGAAATCGAACGTTGCCTCCCAATCAGGAATCCGATATAGATTTTATCCTCATTATTTTGATCAGCGCTATTTCAGGCTCATTATTGCAGATTAATGGGCCTTTCACTCATCGGAAGCGTCAGAGGTGTGAGACGCGTTGCTTTTTAGAGGCGTCAGAAGAGTCGCTTTAGCTCGGCTTTTGACGGGACGCTTCTGACGGGAGCGCGCATTGCCTCTTGTCGGCAGGCTGACGTGGTCAAAGTTCAACTCAGTCTTTTTTTTTTTTTTAAATTGAACAAAAGAAAAAACATACGTTCAACCGGACAGAGGTGGGGGGAGTTACACACGCAAAGTTTCTTTTGCAGAACTGCTGTTGGTGTGTTTACGCGCTCAGCCTGACGCCTCGATGGAACGACAAGAGGATGATGGACACTTTCCCACCGAAACTCTTGCTCAGTCATCCCTCCGTGTGCAGCAGGACCCGGTGCTGACCAAGTCCTCAGGATGACGATCTGTCATGTGAGTAACAAAAAGAAAAAAACAAATTGTCCTGTGATCGTTTGTCTACAAAACGGAGCGAGAGATGGTGTGCACGAGCGACGTGCACAGTCATCACACTTAGGAGCGCGTCTTAAAGAGCTTCCATCTTCATTCACGTTCACTGCGCTGCTCTGAACGTGTTGAACCCTGATAAAGCATCAGAGGGACACTGAGGACTGTCAGGATGCAAATATAAGGAACGACGCATCGGGCCAAAACACGGAAGACTACTGGCAGAAACCACTGATCTGTACAAATGGTAAATGGACTGTATTTATATAGACGCTCAAAGCGCTTTACAATTATGCCTCACATTCACCCCGATGTCAGGGTGCTGCCATACAAGGTGCGCACTACACACCGGGAGCAATAAGGGATTAAAGACCTTGCCCAAGGGCCCTTAGTGATTTTCCAGTCAGACGGGGATTTGAACCACAGATCAGTGCAGAAACCACGTTTTTCTGAAGAAAAATCCTTGGAAATGTTTGTTGTTGTTTGTTACCTCAAAATTTCTGATTACTGTTTAAAAAAAGTTTAGAACACTTGTAATTAAAATAGCTAAATTAATAAATGGTTCTTTAGAAACCTTTCATCTGTAAATTAAAACCACCTGTTATTTCAGATTAGATCATTTCTTGTTTAACATAAGGAACCTCGGACATTTATTTTTAGACAAATAAAATAACATGGAAATTTGTACATTTTTTAAGTCTGGTAGATTATTACTTGATTGTTCAAGCTACCTCAAGGAGAAGTGCACTGTTTAAGTGATAAATAATAAAATAAGGTGATTAAAATGAAATTATTATATATTTAACATTTGTTCATTGTTCATTCAGTTTTTTAAAGTATCGGATCAGGACTCGGTATCAGCAGATACTCAAAATCAGATGACTCGGAATCGGATCGGGGCCAAAAAAAACCTGATCGGGACATCCTTAGCTGCAACTAATGATTATTTTAGTCATCGATCAATCATTTTTTTGTTGTTGCTTGTTTTGTTGTTTTTGTTTTTTTACTTACATGTGAGTTTTGCCATTATTTCTTTAAGTGAGTTATTATTAAAAGGCCTTTATCATGCAACATCAACGTCTGACCTTGTAACAAAGTTATGTTATATTCTCATCAAAAACATACCTGGAGTAGTGTTTTGTTTTATTTTGCACATACATACATCACCGACACACCACAGAGAGATTTCTATCAGGTTTCACTCGATTATGAGCATTTTTAGATGCCTAAAGCAACTATCTCAACCACTGACAACATATTACAGCAAGAGTCCACAAAAGTATTTTAAAGGCCTGACTAAAGTGTAATATGTTATATTTAATAAGATATTTGCATGAAAAAAAGACAAATGTGCAGTTTACTGCATTTTATTTTTTCTTGTGTAAAAACACAGCTTAGATGTGGTTTGACCAAAACAAATTGTCATTAAACTTAAATAAAACAGGGATGAAGTGGAGGTTTAAGAGTCACTCGGTGTTCACAGGAAACACTTATTTATTTCTATATGTATGTTCATTGTTAGTTGGTTTTATTGTTTCTGCTGTGTTTTGTTTTATCAGGGTCTTTTTGTCAGTATCTCTAAAATTGTATTGTAGCAATATTAGTTATTACTATTGTTGTTGTTGCTATTATTATTATTATTATTAATATATAAATAAAAAATACAATTCATAATACATTTGACTCTTTTACGACAACAAACGCTAAGCTATTAATTATTATACAGAAAACAAATGCACAAACTCTGCTGAGATGTGAACAGCTTAATGCTAACTTTAACATTGAAAACACCATAGACATGCTAACACATTAGCATCGGTCCTGTTTTTAAGTTCTAAAATACATCTATCAACTGTTTTAGAAAACCATAACAGGACAGTTTAACATAAAAAAAGGTAAATATTACTCACAGACATATGCTCTTTAGGGTTTTAGCGGGGGAAAATTAAGATAAAGCAAAATAAAACAACGAACCATCGAAGCAGTGAATCGGATCAATGTTTCATTGGTTCAAAGCAAAGCCACACCCCGTTCTACTTTGGGAGTGAGAAGGACCGTGGCTCATGGCAAGCAGTAAACACAGTGGAGAGTGAAAATGCACACAGTCCCTTCCTCCTCAGTGCAGCGCCATACATGCTGACACTGCGGCTGCTTTGATTAGTGCAGAATGGGATGTTGCTTTGACAGTGAGACTATAATATTTTGGCCCCAAAACACGCATGACACCACGTGCGCACGCGTGTGGTTACATTTTCCAAATGACGGAAATCCGTCGTGGTGACGGAGAACTTTAATCCATGCACTGGCATGACCTGTGCCATGCTGGAGAGTAAACTCGTCTTTAACTGGTGCAGACAGGACGCGCGAGGGGAGAATTTTCAAATGTTTAAAAAAAAAAAATCTTTCATTCATAAATATGGTGCTATGTGGCGCGATCTAATCACCAACATGATGTGCAACTCGTCAAGTGGAGCAATGAAGAAGTGAACAGAGCGAGTGGTGACGTCAGCGGATCGCATCAGAGCGCAGCTCGTCTGAACGATTATAACAAGAAATTAAATCTGTTATAAACATACTTTAACAGCTGCACACAAGAAGGAAAGAACACGCAACTGTTTTACCAAGCCATGACAATGTAAACATGACAAATATTTACCTTTTTAGATGGCTCCAAATGCTTTCTGCAGCTCATTAGGCACGCGTCAATGGCTGAAGCGGTCCTGTGTGATTCATTCAGGAAGCGATTAGAGCCATTTTCAACGGCCAACTTGTAGAGAAAATGATTAATCTGACACAAAATAATTATTTTATATACACAGCATCCAGCGCAGATCACATGGCAGGCGGTAGAACAAAGAACGGCGCCAAGCTGGGATCGTCACGACAACAGGCGTGCAAGTGCGTGAATCATAGTCATGCTCGTGTCAGGGGAACTTTAGGCTAAGATTCCTTGCCAGGAAATGTTAGGCTAAGTTAGGAGCTCCTTGAGAGGACGTTGAGATACTTCGTGCATACGGACACAGGAGTTTATGTTCAGGTTAAAAGCTCATCAGCAAACCCACCTGCTGAGGTGACTGGCTGCAAGGAAAACGTGCACCGTCTCAGCCCTCGCTGCCCACCCCTGGGTTAGGCTCTGGCTGCTGACACTGCTTACTTTGATAATAATTTTATGAGTCTGACAGGACTTACATGCAATTGACATTCTTCGCATGTCCAGGTATCGCAGTGTTGTGATGACCTTCATCTCAGATGTTATTATGTCACTACGCTGGGTGGAAAAAGTAAGTTCATTCCTGATGAGGTCGACCACAAACATTATCCTGCACCATCGAGCCGGCAGCGTGTTACTGAATCACTGCCATTCAACATACAGAGAATATCTCTGCTTCCCGTCTGTCTTTTCTGCCATCTTCTCTGTTTAAGACACACTCTTAAAAGTCCTCCTCCCTCTTCTTACCAGTTTGGCACCTTAGAAGCTCTCTTAAGGCCTAAGATGCTTTGTGAACAACTTTTCATCTTAACAAGGTAAAATTCTAAGAAATGTCTAAGAATTTGAGAAATTCTAAGATTTTTCTTAGAATAACATCACTAAGGGCTACTTTTAGCCTGAGGCTGCTTCAGGAGTTTTAAAGTCCTTTTCCTCCTTCGGCCGGAAACAGAAAATTAAGCTTTTATATAAAATCAGCTCATGTACAGAAGATAGAATAATACACCAAACATACCAAATAAGGTATTTTTATCAAAGGTGTGCAGTCAAGATACTGGGATCAGGCACCGGACAGGATCCCCCCCCCCCCCCACCACAGGGGGAAAAAATACAACGGACTCACCTGAAGCAGGCGTGACATCGCAGGATGTGATTCCTCGCCTGTTTGATCAGCATCCCACTCACAGAGAGAATGTGAAGGCCAACCTGAATGAGAACGTTCTGCAAAGGCCACACGCGCACACAACACACACACACACACACACACACACACACACACACACACACACACACACACACACACACACACACACACACACACACACACACACACACACGTGCTCTGAGTCCCAGACACGTCTTTCAGCTTGAGCTGGTTTGAGTTTGTGTGTGTGTGTGTGTGTATAAGATGAGCCAGATTTGAAAAGTCGGTCTGAACACTATCCAGCTAGAAAGCAATCCAGATTGAATCCAGCTCGAGCCGGATTGCCAACCCCAGTGTGAACGGGCCTAACAGATGCACACCACCACTCGGAGTCAGACGCCAACGAGGTGGAGGAGGGGCACGGGTAACAGGCTACATGTCCTCATGCTCGGTGAACCAGCAAAGTCCTCAAAAAGGACACAATGATGACACAAACCCATCCCAACCAGTCTTAAACCTTACTGAGAACCTTTGGGTCCATTTTAATGTTTAATTTAGTTGCCTACTAATTGGTGCATACATACTGGCCACTTTATTAGGTACACTTCTCAACTCAACTTTATTTATAGAGCACATTCAAACAGCCAAAACTGAAATAAAGTGCTGTACATGAAGGTCATACACACAATAAAAGCAACCCAACAACAACAAAACAGCAATAAACAACCAAAACAACTAAAACAGAGCAAAGTCTCATATTGTGTTAAAAGCAAGTGAAAAAAGTCAGTTTTAAGATTGGTTTTAAAAACAGACAGTGAAGACGCCTAATGTGCAGGTAGATCATTCCAAATTTTGGGAGCTGCAATTGAGAATGCTCGATCCCCTCTGAGCATTTGCTTGGACCTCGGTACCTCAAGAAGCAGCTGATCAGCTGAGCTGCGACAGCGTGCAGGCGCTCAGAGAGGTAGGGCAGGGGCGGGGCCATTTAAAGAGTTAAAAACAAATCAAAGAATCTTCAAATGAACCCTCAAGTGCACAGGCAGCCAGTGGAGGGAGGCCAGGATTGGTGCAACGTGCTCCCTCTGTCCTACTTGTTCACAAATATCTAATCAGCCAATCACATGGCAACATCTCAGTGCATTTAGTCATCAAGATGTGGTGAAGACAACTTGCTGAAGTTCAAACTGAGCATCAGAATGGAGAAGAAAGAGGACTTCAGTGACTCTGAACGTGGCGTGGTTGTTGGTACCAGACGGGCCGGTCTGAGTATTTCAGAAACTGCTGATCTACTGGGATTTACACCCACAACCTTCTCTAGGGTTCACAGAGAACGGTCCAAAAAAGAGAAGATATCCAGTGAGCGGCAGTTGTGTGGATGAAAATGCTTTAAGGGCAGGGATGATGGACAGACTGGATGAACAGGCAACTGTGTGATGTCATGACATCAATATGGACCAACATCTCTGAGGAATGTTTCCAAAGCTTTGTTCAATCTATGACACCAAGAATGAAGGTAGTTCTCCAACCCAGTATTAACAGCATGTACCTAATAAAGTGGCCGGTGACTGTATTCCCATAAAAAAGCCAAAACTGTATTTTTCTAAACATTCAGGTTTTTGGTTTCTGTTAACATTTTGGATTGACTGAGATTTCTGGATTTGTTCAACAATAACATTAATCCTCAGGAATAGTGCAATTTACCTCATAATTGTTCATGTAGCAGTGATTTAATTTTAATCTACCTTCTACTGAGCAGAGTGCCCCCTGCAAAAAAAGCCCCCCCAAAAAAAGTAATAGAGAATTTGCTACCTGCATGGCAAAGTCGGTGGTCAGACATGCAACTTTGACATCAGCCGGAGCCATACAATCAGCAGACTCCATCTTGACCTGTGTGATGTTACTGGCAGTGATCCAACCTCCTCCTTCATCATCATCATCATCGCCATCTTCAGGCTCATTCTCTTTGTTTTCATCTGGCGATTGTTCCTCAGCCTGTTTGTGCTCCACCCCCTCCTCCGTCTGCAGTCGGTCTGTCCTGCTGTTTGATTCAGAGACTCCGCCCACTTTCTGTAACAAACATGGCAATAGTTAGCTGATTGATCATTCATCAGAAAAACTCAAATACATTAATATTTGTAACAGTGATTAATCATTACACCGTCTTCAGAAACAGGATAAAGGACACTGGCAGCAAAGCATCATGGGACATCTCCATGAATCTGAAAATGGACCTCAGCAGGTTTACCAGTGAATCCAGCAGCTCGTCATCGACGGACTGGATCGGGTCTCTCCAGAACCGGAAGCTATTAAACTCTTCATCATCAGCGGCGGCGTGACTTTGTGCGTCAGCCTCTTTGTGCTTGTTGTCCACCGGTTCCTGGAGAAGCAGCAAACATACACTGAAGAAGACCAGCGGTGCCACTAATGCCCCTGGAGGAGTCCGTGCTTCACTACAGCCACAAGCTAAACCTGCTGACTCTTGGATTTTACTGACCAGTAAACTTAACAAGTCTTCATCGAGGGACGGCAGCGGGACTCTCCAGAAGTGAAAACTATTAAACTCCTCGTGGTTGGCTGGACGCGATGTCTCCGCCTCTTTTTCTGTCTGCCGGTTGATCAAACTGTCCGCGGGCTTCTGGGAAGTCATCAGTGAAACAAAACCATTTTGATTTTACATCGCTCTCAACACAACCTCAACCGAAGAGTATAAACGTTTAACTATTTAAAAAAGAAAAACAACTCATTTTACTCCACAAATAAATGTGAACTCTGTAATTAAAACTACGTGAGACGATTAAAGACAAACACTCTTACCCTGGAGGGAAAATGGAACCCTGCAACATTAACCGGAGCCTCTGGGCGGCACTGTGTACTGTCAATATTAACCTAAAAATAAAGAAAGTTAAAGTTCTATCAGATCCAACTGCAATACAAGAAACCAATTAGCTCAACATTACAACAGTATGTCGATGGTAGCTTTTAACCTAGCTAAACAAGCTAATTAGCCTAGCACAAAACCAAAGACACACTGAAATTATTAACCTGAACACAAACATCATTTATTATAAAGACCGGAAACAAACTACAAGCAGGCGGTAACTACGAGCCTAGCTTAGCATAAGGGCGGGCAGCAGAGAGAAACTAACAAATATATTTGGGGAGGTGATGGTCTAGTGGATAAGCGTTGGGTTTGAGACCAGAGGATCCTCCATTCAAATCCCAGCCTGAGCGGAAAATCACTAAGGGCTCTTGGACAAGGTCCGTAATCCCCTAGTTGTTTCTGGTGTGTAGTGGGCACCTTGTATGGCAGCAGCCTGACATCGGTGTGTGTGTTTGTGTGAATGGGTGAATGTGAGGCATCATTGTAAAGCGCTTTGAGTGTCTGATGCAGATGGAAAAGTGGTATATAAATGCAGTCCATTTACCATTTAAACAATGAAAATGTTCTACTCAGACCTTCAGACATCTTTTATTAAATGAAACATCCTAAATGAGACCAAACAACTTAACAACAAAACATGAAAATTCAGTATATCCTATATATTATATTCCAATTCTGAGGTGGAACTATGCCAGTATATAAAGGTGTACCTAAATATCTAAAAACGAAGCGTAAAATAGGAGAGTAGAAAAGAGTAGAGTAGAGCCACTTATGAGAACCAGGGATGGTAGGTTGAAAAGCTTTTTTTATCCCACGGGAACTCTCCCTACCCACCAAAAGAGCTCAAGAAAAAGGTATATGTAATATAATAAGTAATAAGACATAAGAAGGATAAGACATCACAGGAGAAGATTGTAGTAAAGGTAATTAGTATGTAGACTAGTAGTAAAATTAAATATAGTTAGTAGGCTAAGCTATAAATCTGGTATTTTATTATAGAAACAAGCTATGATGTAATGTGTACTGGTATCTATCTAAAATAACTCTGTTAGCATACTAAAGGAAAATAAAAAGCATAATCTATATGCTATCAAATGGAAACCTAAGAACTTAGGTACTATATGTTATGTTTAAAAGAACACATAAACTGATGAATCATTAAAAATCTACACATGTAAAATAAAAATGTAAATAGCGAAAATAAGCTAATTATAGAAGAGCTAAATTAGCCGTTAATAAGCCAACCGTACCCAGCAAGCTAACACGATCAACAAAAACAGTAATTAGTGTATAAAGTATAATAGTGTAGTTAAACCTACAGTAACGGTATTAACAAATACATATAAAATAAATGTGGACAAAAGTATGAATAAAAGTATGAATTAATGTGGGTTATCAAAGACAAAAGAACCAACTATGTTGTAAGCTACGATGAACATTGCTAAGGCCGGCTAGATAAGCTAATGTTAGCTGTTAGGTATAACTAATTGTACCCCACTCCTCCAATATTTACTTAAATATAATAATATTAAAAAGGGAGGAACAAGAAAAAGTGCGTAGAAATGTATATGGAGACATAAGTACATATATTTGCAGAAAAGAGAAAAACGGTGGGCGTTTTAATCACCAAACCTGCAGCTGCTAGCGTTACATATCTGGCTGTTTCTGTTGTGTGGGCCGCCAGAAGAGGAGGTACTGCTGGCCCACCACCAGAGGGCGCCCTGCCTGAAGTGCGGGCTTCAGGCACGAGAGGGCGCTGCTGCCTCACAGGAACAGCCGAGGTGACAGCTGTCACTCATCAACTATGACAGCTGTCACCAATCATCTGCACTTCACCCCGGATAAAAGCAGGATGACACCTCCACCACGTCACCGAGATATCGTTCTTCTACGGAGGTAATACTCTCAGCCTGAATATTCCAATATTGATTCCAGTAGATACATTGTTGCAGCTGTCTCCCCGGAGGACTGGCGTGGGCCGCGACTGCTTTGCTCTGCTTTCCGCCAGATAAGTGAATAGACAGACACTGCACGAGTGTGTGTTAGAGGTGGAGGTGGAATTCCCACCGTTGTTGTTACTGGGTGTACACACACCCACACTTGACTGTCTTTGCTCTTCACCAGCAGTGGCCACCTGAGGGACTCGGGACCTGGCGGCTCCAGTATCCTTCGGGTTCGGTGGCGGAGGAAATCGTGTGGTTCCGGTTCTTCTCTAGATGGATGTCTCTTATCGTCGAGCCTGCCCACACGACACCTTTATCCACTGACTTTGTATTTATTCTATAATCTGCTGTGTGTGGTTGTGGCATCCACAACAGTAAAGTGTTCAAATTTAACTCATTCTATTGTCCGTTCATTTACGCCCCCTGTTGTGGGTCCATGTCACTACACTTTCACAACAGTTTCTTCTTCTTCTGCTATATTTTTAACACAGTATTCAGTAGCTTTGCCCTCATGTGGGAACACATGTAATTACAGCTGATCATCCCAGTAACGTGTTAAACATTAAACTTGCATATATATATATATATATATATATATATATATACACACACACACACACAGAGATCTAGCAGTCCTGTGGCTTGATCTAACAAATGCCTATGGTACAGTGCCCCATAAGTTGGTCCATTACACACTCAAAGCCTACCATGTCCCTGACAAAGTCCAGCTACTCCTCCAGAACTACTTTGGGAAATTCAAGATGCACTTCTCTTCGGGTGACTTCACAACCAACTGGCAGAGACTGGAGGTTGGAATTGCAACAGGGTGCACCATCTCAGTAATATTTTTTGCTGCAGCAATGAACCTCCTGGTTAAGTCAGTGGAGAAGCCAAGGCGGGGAGCCGTACTGTCGAGTGGGATCCAGCAGGTCCCAGTCAGGGCCTTCATGGACGACTTGACAATTACGGCCAGGTCGGTCCCAGAGGGCAGGTGGATCTTGGAGGACTTGGTCGAGCTTACAACTGCAGCAAGGATGGAGTTCAAACCATCGAAGTCGAGGAGTTTGGATAGTAGAGAAGCTTGAATCTTCGACTGGACTGGGTTGCTTGACACGAGGACGTTTCGCTTCAAATTGCAGAAGCTTCCTCAGCTAAAATTCTTGCTCTGGTGGTCTGACTTCTGTCTTGACTCTTGTAGAGAAGAATAATTGAAGAATAGTCGAAGATTCAAGCTTCTCTACTATGGAAACCACCTGGACAACTGAGAGCCTACACAGAAACATTGCGACCAACTGTGGGCATGATGCCCTGGCACTGGTACGTAAGCTGGAAAAGACTGCTAAAAAGATAGCTAACTTTAGAAACCACTTAAGATTTAACCTGAGATGCAAACAAAACAATGTTATTCCCAAATGCATGAAGCAAAAGGCACTAGAAGCAGGTCACACAGCAGAAAAGAACCAGCACAGTTACCTTAGGAGGATTTTGGGTCTTAGAATTAGAAGGCTTCATTTTAAAATATTAGACCTCCAAAATAATCTGGATAGTCTGCACAAAAGGTCAGAAACCTTAGTGGGGGAAGAGGCCCATAATAAGATCACAAAGTTCATAGTTAAAATTGAAATGGCTGAGCATTTAAAAAGTAAGGAGCGGCAAATCAGGAAGTTTCACAACCTTTTAGTGCAGAAAAGGCGTACTTTCAGGGGGAGTATTTTTAAAGATACACCCAGACAAATTAGTGACAACAGGGAAAATTGGGTAAAGAATCTCTCCAACAGGGTTCTTACACAGACAGAAATGGATGTGCTCGCTAAAGGACTAAATTTATCAGTGACCCCTAAACATATACCGACAGTAGATTACATCACTGCAGTAGAGTCAGCCATTAAACATAACAGTTTGTCAGAGTCAGAAGCTGGGGACCTCCGACTAAGGCTGAGTCTCAATTCTACCCCTTGGCCCTTCCCCTTACCCCTTCTCCTCCGTTTTGTGCGGGCACGAGAGACGGAGTGTCTCAATTCTTTTAGTAGCGAGGCAGAGGGGTAGGCGAAGGGCTTCAAACCCTCCGTTTGGAGTGAATCTGGATGCACACTCCGTTCGGAGGGGTAGGAGGAGCTTAGTACTGCTCTCTCCGAAAAAACAAACATGGTGCCAAAAGAGCTGCACAAAAGAAGCGGCTTTCATTACAAATTACACTGTTTAGAAAGTTATAACTTGCCAAAAAACTTTACAGGCAGTTGTCTATGACAGCGTGTCTGCTGCTGGATGCATGTTGTGTATATTGTCATTCTGAAGAATATCGTAACGTCACTCGTGCGCTGAGGTGTTAAAATGCACATACACACGAACGCTACGATAAGACACTTTTATATCTCACAATGGAGAAAATCATGATAAAGGACAAGCACGTTAATTCGTATGTTCATAAATCTTTGGATAATAGCGCCCCCTGCTGTTGGATTTCAAGGTCTGTAACGTGTGTGTATTTAGTAAACAAACAGGGAGCCCTGAACACACTCGACTCCTAATAAGAAAATGAGGCAGAAAATGAGAAGAAGTTTCATCAATGGGAATAAGTTGGAAAATATATACAGACGCATATATATATGTGTAACACATAACCTGACGTCCTGACAGACTGTTATTATTATTTTTGTCAAGGAAATTTCTAAAGGAAATAGGGCTGGATGTAAAAAATGGGAGAATTTGAAAAAGAAATATTAACAGAACTAGATGCAGCCCAGAAGATACATACAGGTGCTGGTCATATAATTAGAATATCATGAAAAAGTGGATTTATTTCAGTCATTCATTCAAAAAGTGAAACTTGTATAATGTAGACATTCATTGCACACAGACTGATATATTTCGTGTTTATTTATTTTAAATAAACTGTTTTCCTGTTTTATCATTAGTATTTTATATGATTGTGTCTTTTTTTATTATTTTTATTATTTTACTTATTTTATTTATGTTTTAAATTTTTTTTATTGTGTTTTAATCTTATTTCATTTTATTCTGCTTTTAAATGATGTTTGTGAAGCGCCTTGAGGCGATTAGTCGTGATTTGGCGCTATATAAATGAATAAATGATCCTAAATTATTTTAATTACTAATTCATTAATTACTAATCAATCAATTAATGATTAATCAAAGAATATTAATTATTATTATTGATTAATTACTAATATCATTAACATTAATACATTACTAATCAATTAATTATTAATACTATTAATTATTATTATTATTATTATTATTATTATAAATTACAAATTAATTAAATTAATTAATTTGTCTTACAGACATAAAGACATGGATGACCTCTAATTTCCTGCTTTTAAACTCAGATAAAACTGAAGTTATTGTACTTGGCCCCACAAATCTTAGAAACATGGTGTCTAACCAGATCCTTACTCTGGATGGCATTACCCTGACCTCTAGTAATACTGTGAGAAATCTTGGAGTCATTTTTGATCAGGATATGTCATTCAAAGCGCATATTAAACAAATATGTAGGACTGCTTTTTTGCATTTGCGCAATATCTCTAAAATTAGGAAGGTCTTGTCTCAGAGTGATGCTGAAAATCTAATTCATGCATTTATTTCCTCTAGGCTGGACTATTGTAATTCATTATTATCAGGTTGTCCTAAAAGTTCTCTGAAAAGCCTTCAGTTAATTCAAAATGCTGCAGCTAGAGTACTGACAGGGACTAGAAGGAGAGAGCATATCTCACCCATATTGGCCTCTCTTCATTGGCTTCCTGTTAATTCTAGAATAGAATTTAAAATTCTTCTTCTTACTTATAAGGTTTTGAATAATCAGGTCCCATCTTATCTTAGGGACCTCGTAGTACCATATCACCCCAATAGAGTGCTTCGCTCTCAGACTGCAGGCTTACTTGTAGTTCCTAGGGTTTGTAAGAGTAGAATGGGAGGCAGAGCCTTCAGCTTTCAGGCTCCTCTCCTGTGGAACCAGCTCCCAATTCAGATCAGGGAGACAGACACCCTCTCTACTTTTAAGATTAGGCTTAAAACTTTCCTTTTTGCTAAAGCTTATAGTTAGGGCTGGATCAGGTGACCCTGAACCATCCCTTAGTTATGCTGCTATAGACGTAGACTGCTGGGGGGTTCCCATGATGCACTGTTTCTTTCTCTTTTTGCTCTGTATGCACCACTCTGCATTTAATCATTAGTGATCGATCTCTGCTCCCCTCCACAGCATGTCTTTTTCCTGGTTCTCTCCCTCAGCCCCAACCAGTCCCAGCAGAAGACTGCCCCTCCCTGAGCCTGGTTCTGCTGGAGGTTTCTTCCTGTTAAAAGGGAGTTTTTCCCTTCCCACTGTCGCCAAGTGCTTGCTCACAGGGGGTCGTTTTGACAGTTGGGGTTTTTCTGTAATTATTGTATGGCTTTGCCTTACAATATAAAGTGCCTTGGGGCAACTGTTTATGATTTGGCGCTATATAAATGAAATTGATTTGATTTGATTAATTAACATGACATGATTGCAATGCGTCAAAGAAATCTGCGACTTCTTCTATTTCTTTGCATTGACGCAGAAAGGCGAGAAAATAAAAAGAGCTAACAGGCTACTGCAACAAGTTGCATTTCGGTTGCCATGTTAACAAACAGTGAAGACGGCAGTTTGACACCGGCAGTTTTTTTTTCTCCTAAGCGGAGGGGTGTCTCAATTCATAGAGCTAGAGGCATACCCCTTCACCTTACCCCTTGTTTTAAAGGGGTAGGCGTAGGGGTAGGGCCAAGGGGAAGGGGTACAAAAGAGAACTGAGATTGGGGGTAAGAGTCACAGCAGTGCTGAACAGTGCTAAGCCTCGTCTGTCCAACATCACAGGAGAAGAACGGAAAGATTTGTCAGCACTGCAGAAGGACCAAAGCATCCTTATCCTGCCAGTGAATAAAGGCAGATGCACGTGGTCCTGAACACATCGGACTACGAGGCCAAGGTCAACAACTTGCTCAGTGACTCCAATACATACGAACGTCTGAAGAGAGACCCCACGAGCAGCTATAAGAAGAAAATCATTAGCTACCTCCAAAACCTGGAGAAAGAGGGACTCATCGACAGGCAGACATACCCTGGGGACGCCACTCCATGCATCTATGGACTGCCCAAAATCCACAAACAGGAAGTGCCACTCAGGCCTATTGTATGTAGCACAGATTCCATCACGTACAATTTGGCCAAGCACCTCAAGTGGATTTTGGTTCCTCTAGTGGGTAACTCAGACCACCATGTGGAGAACACACAAGATTTTGTGAACAAGATCAAGGACCTGCAGCTGGAGGCAGATGAAACAATCGTGTCATTTGATGTGACTTCGTTGTTAACCTGCATCCCCACCGCTGAGGCCGTCTCAGCTGCGAGGCAGAGACTGCTGGAGGATGTGTCTCTACTTGAAAGGACCAAACTCACACCAGACCACATCTGCCAACTCTTGGAGATCTGTCTTAACACCACGTATTTCCTGTTTAGGGGGAATTACTACAGGCAGATTCATGGTTGTGCGATGGGGTCTCCGGTATCCCCCATTGTGGCCAATCTGTACATGGAGCAAGTGGAGAAGACAGCCTTGACGTCTTTCACGGGCATCTCTCCCAGTCACTGGTTCAGATATGTTGATGACACATGGGTTAAATTCAAGCAACAGGAAG
The DNA here is from genome assembly GCF_902500255.1 of Thalassophryne amazonica. Lineage (NCBI taxonomy): Eukaryota > Metazoa > Chordata > Actinopteri > Batrachoidiformes > Batrachoididae > Thalassophryne > Thalassophryne amazonica. The sequence continues at coordinate 1,243,071 of NC_047104.1, forward strand.
TTGAGGACTTTACAGAACACATCAACTCGGTGGACGCCAATATCAAGTTCACACGTGAGGATGCCAGAAACAACCATTTAGCCTTCTTGGACTGTGATGTTACGATTGGAGAGAACAGGCAGCTCCAGACAGGGGTTTACAGAAAACCAACTCACACTGACCAATATCTGCTCTTTGGCTCAAACCACCCCCTTGAACATAAGCTCGGGGTGATCAGGACGCTTCAACACAGAGCCCTACAGGGGCCCACAACTGCAGAGGGAAGGGCTAAAGAACAACAACTTGTCCGGAAAGCCCTCACAGTATGTGCGTACCCACGATGGTCCCTGGACAAAGTGCAGAAGTCCCAGAGAACAAAGAGACCAGATAGTCAGGAGACGGAGACAAGAAGAAGAGGAGTGTCTCTCTCTTATTTAGCAGGATTAGGGGAAAAACTATAGAGGATCTTCAGACAGCACAAAATCCCAGTTTACTTTAAACCGGTTAACACCTTGAGACAGAAATTAGTTCACCCTAAGGACAGGATCCCTAGTTACAAACAGAGCAATGCAGTGTATTCTATCAGATGTTAGGAAAACTGTAACGAACACTACATAGGTGAGACTAAGCAACCTTTACACAAAAGGCTATACCAGCACTGCAGAGATGGCGCCAGTGGACCTCAGTCTGAAGTTCATCTCCACCTTAAAGACACTAACCACACATTTGAGGACAAGGAAGTTAAAATATTAGCCAGAGAGAAGAAATGGTTTGAGAGAGGGGTCAAGGAGGCATTCTTTGTAAAACATTTGAAACCCAGCCTTAACCGGGGAGGGGGTCTGAGACACGCTTTAGCCCCTGTTTACAATGGGGTACTCAGGTCAAAGCAGTTTCAGTCTTTTGTTCATGGTAATGAGTCATTCACATCATCAGCAGAGTCGTCAAGGGAGCCATCAGGAGAGGGTCCGTCCCATCATTAGGAGGGACAGCTGCCCTGTCATTAGGAGGGTGCTAACTAGAGCACAATAGGTGCTAATTAGAGCTATTGTTTAGTCACTAGCCTATAGCAGTCTGCCTCTTGGTAGGAGGGGTCTGGTTAGATTTAAAACTCCAGCTTTTGTGACTTCTTGATTATTCTTCTCTACAAGAGTCAAGACAGAAGTCAGACCACCAGAGCAAGAATTTTAGCTGAGGAAGCTTCTGCAATTTGAAGCGAAACGTCCTCGCGTCAAGCAACCCAGTCCAGTCAAAGATTCAAGCTTCTCTACTATGGAAACCACCTGGACAACTGAGAGCCTACACAGAAACGTCGACGAGTTTGGTCCTGAAATGTGGCCGCGTCCAAGATTGCTTCCGGTTTAAAATCGGTGATGACATCATCCCCACAGTAACGGAGAAGCCAGTTAAGAGCTTAGGAAGGTGGTACAGAGCTGACCTGAGTGACAAGGTGAGCGTAAAGGAGATGCTCAATCAAGCAGAAGAATGGCTGCAAGCCCTCAAGAGGAGCGGCCTACCGGGGAGGTACAAGGTGTGGGGATACCAACACGGCATCCTACTGAGGCTCCTGTGGCCACTGCTGGTGTACGAGATTCCTTTGACAACAGTGGAGGCTCTGGAACGGAAGATTAACAGCTTCCTCAGGAGATGGCTGTCAGTCCCCAAAAGCTTTTGCTCCTTAGGGCTCTACAGCTCAGGGAGTATATTACAACTACCGATCACATCTGTCGTGGAGGAATTCAAGACAGCCAAGGTCCGGTTGGCCATGATGTTACGGGACAGCGACGATAAGGCGGTGCGTCAGGCAAACATCACTGTGAAGACAGGCCGGAAATGGGATGCCAGTTGTGCGCTGAGGGAAGCAGAGGAGCGACTGCAATATGCGGACATCATGGGGACTGTGACCCAGGGGAGGTTGGGCCTGGGAGTCATCACCCGAGCTAGCTGGAAGGAGGCGAAGGCGAAAGACCGTCGTGGAATGGTGCAGGAAGAGATCAGGGCTGCAGAGGAGGAGAATAGGCAAGCTAGGGCAGTGGCCATGAGGCAGCAAGGCAGCTGGACCCGGTGGGACGGTGTCCGGGGAAGAGCCCTCAGTTGGAAGGACATCTGGAGCATGGAGGGGCATCGGCTAAAGTTCCTGCTGAGCTCCGTGTATGATGTGCTGCCAACACCAACAAATCTGCAAAGGTGGAAGCTGACGGAGGACCCCTTCTGCGCGCAGTGCAGGAGACCAGCAAGCCTGGAACACATTCTGTCATCTTGCCAAGCAAGCCTGATCGAGGGGAGGTTCAGGTAGCGCCATGATAAAGTGCTGGCGCAACTGGCCGATGGACTCGAGAAAGAGAGGAAGCGGAAAAGAACTAAGGTCCAAACCAAAGGCCCTCGCTTCATTAGCTTTCTCAGGCCAGGGGAAAAAGCAGGCAAGGAGGACAGGTATGAAGGCATCCTTGGCACAGCAGAGGACTGGGAGATGAGAGTTGACCTTGGTAGGCAGCTCAAGTTTCCAGAAGAGATCGCAGTCACCAGCCTCCAACCGGACATCGTGCTCTGGTCTCGCACAACAAAACAAGTGGCCTTGATCGAGCTAACGGTACCCTGGGAGGAGAGGATTGAGGAGGCGCATGAGGCAAGCTGGGAAAGTACCAGCCACTCCTTGCAGAGAGCCAGCAACAGGGGTGGAGAGCCTGGAACTTACCAGTGGAGGTGGGTTGCAGGGGGTTCCCAGGGCAGTCCCTTTGGAGAACACTAGGGATGCTTGGAGTTAGAAGAACAACCCGCAAGAACCTGGTTAATAGCATCTCCAAGCAGGCGGAGCAGTCATCCAGGTGGCTGTGGCTAAGGAGGAGGGACTGGTGGCTAGGCCAGGCTGGCAGGGAAGAGGGGGGGCAAAGTTGTGCGGCAGGTCCCTGAATGGCAGAGGGAGCAGTTCCAGGATGCTGGTTCTGCTGTCAAGCCCCACTGAGGTGTCGTGGGCTTGTTGACGAAACATCAGTGAGGTGGGGTGCCCACTTGAAAACCCTATGAAGTCTGCGGGTTCTCGTCGTGCAGCTCTGCCCTCAGTTGAAGACGTCTGAGGGGAGCGACTTTGTTGCTAGCCATCGTACAGAAGGAGCAGGACGTAACTCCTGCCAGGTGCGGTGGCTGTGGTATACCCTACCGTGTAAAGACATAAATACATATATATACATACATATACGAGGGCTGTCAATAAAGTAACGGTCCTTTTTATTTTTTTCAAAAACTATATGGATTTCATTCATATGTTTTTACGTCAGACATGCTTGAACCCTCGTGCGCATGCGCGAGTTTTTCCACGCCTGTCGGTGATGTCATTCGCCTGTGAGCACTCCTTGTGGGAGGAGTCGTCCAGCCCCTCGTCGGAATTCCTTTGTCTGAGAAGTTGCTGAGAGACTGGCGCTTTGTTTGATCAAAATTTTTTCTAAACCTGTGAGACACATCGAAGTGGACACGGTTCGAAAAATTAAGCTGGTTTTCAGTGAAACTTTTAACGGCTGATGAGAGATTTTGAGGTGATTCTGTCGCTTTAAGGACTTCCCACGGTGCGAGACGTCACTCAGCGCTCTCAGCCGCCGTCGTCAGCCTGTTCAAGCTGAAAACCTCCACATTTCAGGCTCTATTGATCCAGGACGTCGTGAGAGAACAGAGAAGTTTCAGAAGAAGTCGGTTTCAGCATTTTATCCGGATATTCCACTGTTAAAGGAGATTTTTTTAATGAAAGACGTGCGGACGGATCCGCGCGTCGGGACGCAGCCGACGCACTGCGGCGGCACAGGAAAAACACCTCCGTGTTGATAACCATTTGTAAAATCCAGGCGGCTTTTGATGGCTTTCAGTGGAGTGAGTATATGAGAAATTGTTTAACAGGCAGGACATGTTCCAACTTGTCCTTAAGGCTTTCAACAGAGGTGTTTTTCCTGTGGCGGAGCGTCGCGGCGGCTGAGTCCCGACGCGCGGACCCGTCCGCACGTCTTTCATTAAAAAAATCTCCTTTAACAGTGGAATATCCGGATAAAATGCTGAAACCGACTTCTTCTGAAACTTCTCTGTTCTCTCACGATGTCCTGGATCAATAGAACCTGAAATGTGGAGGTTTTCAGCTTGAACAGGATGACGACGGCGGCTGAGAGCGCTGAGCGACATCTCGCACCGTGGGAAGTCCTTAAAGCGACAGAATCACCTCAAAATCTCTCATCAGCCGTTAAAAGTTTCACTGAAAACCAGCTTAATTTTTCGAACCGTGTCCACTTCGATGTGTCTCACAGGTTTAGAAAAAATTTTGATCAAACAAAGCGCCAGTCTCTCAGCAACTTCTCAGACAAAGGAATTCCGACGAGGGGCTGGACGACTCCTCCCACAAGGAGTGCTCACAGGCGAATGACGTCACCGACAGGCGTGGAAAAACTTGCGCATGCGCACGAGGGTTCAAGCATGTCTGACGTAAAAACATATGAATGAAATCCATATAGTTCTTGAAAAAAATAAAAAGGACCTATACTTTATTGACAGCCCTCGTATATATCAATCAATCAATTCAATCAATTTTTTTTTTATATAGCGCCAAATCACAACAAACAGTTGCCCCAAGGCACTTTATATTGTAAGGCAAGGCCATACAATAATTATGTAAAACCCCAACGGTCAAAACGACCCCCTGTGAGCAAGCACTTGGCTACAGTGGGAAGGAAAAACTCCCTTTTAACAGGAAGAAACCTCCAGCAGAACCAGGCTCAGGGAGGGGCAGTCTTCTGCTGGGACTGGTTGGGGCTGAGGGAGAGAACCAGGAAAAAGAAATGCTGTGGAGGGAAGCAGAGATCAATCATTAATGATTAAATGCAGAGTGGTGCATACAGAGCAAAAAGAGAAAGAAACAGTGCATCATGGGAACCCCCCAGCAGTCTACGTCTATAGCAGCATAACTAAGGGATGGTTCAGGGTTACCTGATCCAGCCCTAACTATAAGCTTTAGCAAAAAGGAAAGTTTTAAGCCTAATCTTAAAAGTAGAGAGGGTGTCTGTCTCCCTGATCTGAATTGGGAGCTGGTTCCACAGGAGAGGAGACTGAAAGCTGAAGGCTCTGCCTCCCATTCTACTCTTACAAACCCTAGGAACTACAAGTAAGCCTGCAGTCTGACAGCGAAGCGCTCTATTGGGGTGATATGGTACTACGAGGTCCCTAAGATAAGATGGGACCTGATTATTCAAAACCTTATAAGTAAGAAGAAGAATTTTAAATTCTATTCTAGAATTAACAGGAAGCCAATGAAGAGAGGGCCAATATGGGTGAGATATGCTCTCTCCTTCTAGTCCCCGTCAGTACTCTAGCTGCAGCATTTTGAATTAACTGAAGGCTTTTTAGGGAACTTTTAGGACAACCTGATAATAATGAATTACAATAGTCCAGCCTAGAGGAAATAAATGCATGAATTAGTTTTTCAGCATCACTCTGAGACAAGACCTTTCTGATTTTAGAGATATTGCGTAAATGCAAAAAAGCA